>NC_133618.1:639651351-639766351 GCF_048593235.1 Sminthopsis crassicaudata | reverse complement strand
AGAATCCATCTAATCTAACTATTCATTTTACAGATCAGAAAACTAAAGTCATGTAGGTTGCTACTCCCTCAGTGTGGCACGGGTAGCATATTGTTCAGATAGGCCATTTGACACTGATTTCAGTCTGTACCACAATGCTTTATTCCTCTAATTTCCTGCATGGGATTTCAATTATGCCCTGCCCCTACTTTCTGTAGCAAGGCAATAAAGAAAAGAACTCAGTGTCCAAACTAGGAAATTCTTGAAGGTCTAGAGAAAGGGAATGGTATACAAGGGATCCCATTGTCCCTTGTAGTCAAAAACAGTGTGTAATCAGTTGAATGATGATGAGGAATTTTTAATTTTTCTATTGACTAGATATATTTCTGAAGGAAATTCACTGCTATTATTATTATCTGTGGAGATAAAACAACAAAAATGTCTTGAGTGTCAATTTATGTGATATTTCAAGACTGGAAGAATGTTAGCTGAAGTAATATATACAATTTGGAAGATTTTAGGAATAGCATTCATAAGCTGGAGGGCTACCTGAGGAAGGCAAGCAGTGTGCCAAAGGATCTGGAGTTCACACCATATGAAATTCATTTAAAGGAACTAGGCAAGTTTAGCCTGGAGAAGAGAAAGCTGTGGGTGGGTGTGATAGCTATATTCAAGTACTTGAAGTATTGTCAGGAGGGAGAGGAATTAGCCTTCTTTTAATTTACCCTGGAGGGAAGAATTTAGAGCCAAAATCAAAGAGACAAATTGAGATATATTACCAAGGAAAACAATTCCTAACAGTTATGACTGACCCAAACAGGAACTGTTGACCTCAGGAGCTAGTGCATTAAGTCACCATTGCATTAAATAATAGAATACCACTTCTTGGATATATAGAAACACCTAGGTGACATGGGGGAGGCCTTTACAAGTTTTGTAAACTTGGGCAATCATTTAACCTTTCAGTTTCAGTTGCCATATTTAATGAGGGATAACACTCACTTCCCAGGGTTGTATGAGAATCAACATATTTATACAAAAATATCTCTGTGTATATATATATATATATATATATATATATATAAAATATACACACATACATACACATACATATATACGTATACAATGCTGTGGAAGACTTTTTTATATACTTTAAAAAAATAATTACTATTATTTATATGTAGGTGAAGGGAATCTTTTGTTGAAGGACAAATGGGACTAAATGGACTCAGAATGCTATTCCCTACTCTTAGAATATGAAAAATTGCCTGTTTGCTAATTCTGTCATGATTATTATTGATTTCAGAGGGATCAATGGCTCAACCAAGGGGTAGAGTGTCTCATTTGGTCAATCTTCTGGATAAATGAAGCAGAGCATCTCAAAAATCTTCTTAGCTTAAAACTGCAACTATTTGGAAACGGCTCAACAAATGAAGATTTTGTTTTAATTTTTGTTTTAAAGTTTAGCATCTAGATACTGCCTTAGAACAAATTCAAAAGACCAGATGAATCATCCTTTAAAACAACAAAGAAAAAAAAAAAAGGAAGCATAATCAACAAACATCACCTCTGGGTGATGCAATAAAACTCATGTGAACATTTCATTTTAAATTGGCTGGGTAGTCACAGAGTAATATACAGATACACTGATATCCAATTGTTTCCATTTGTTATTTACACAGTTACCTGCAGGCAGGAAGCTATCCTAGCTAGGAAATTAGAGATGGGAAAAGATGTATTTGCTCACCTCTTGGATCATTTTTACTAATATAGAATTTTCTTGTCCTCCCCCCGATTAATGTGCTCCCCAGTATTATCCTTTCAGGGCTCTATTTGACATATGGAATAAAGTATAAAGTAATAACAAACCAATTCTTTGGGGAGATTGTTTCTTTTCACTTTTTACTGGTTCACAAAGATGAAAGAATAGTGTTGTGATCATGGGCTGGATTTTTATCCTTTACATCTGTCCAAGATCCAGGGCCTAAATGACAGATCCTGAGACTGGCCTATTGGTAAATTGAGACACAGAAATACATGTAAAGCTTTTAGAGTTGCTTATGATATAGTCAGTCAGACAATAAGGCAACAAGAATTTATTTTTTTCTCATTTTTTAAAATTTGGAAGTATAGTCTTTTTTTAACAAAAATATATTTATATTAACATGTAATGATTTTATTTTTATGAATTTTAATGATATTTTATTTTTCCAAATACATGCAAAGATAGTTTTCAACATTTACCTTCACAAAACCATGTGTTTCAAATTTTTCTGTGTCCTCCCTCCCCCCTACCAAAGACAGAAAGGAATTGGAAATAGTTTAAATGCAATAGCTGAGTTCAGGATGGACTGAAATGGGGAAATGTTTGTGGTAGACACACCTAACAATGGGCTATTGCAATAGTTAGGGAATGAATTGAAAGAGGACGATAGTTGAAGTGATTGTCCAAAAGGTCAAGATGAGAAAGGAATGAAAGTGTTGCTAGTAGAAGATTGATGATCTGGGAAAGAACTGAGAGGATAAGGAATTGGAGGTTATGGAGAGAATTAAGAACAGTGTTTGGAACTGTGATGCAGAAGGAGAAGTGAAATAATAATGAATTATGATCAAAGAAGGCAATTTCAGTTTATGAATATGGAAGTAGTGTATTTGTAAGTGATGACAAAATCAATGGTACACTCATCTTTGTGTATACCTGTGGTGGGATGAAGGAGTAGATCATGGGGGATAACTAAGTCGAGGAGCTGAGGAATAATGTATTTGAGCAAGTATCAATATGTAAGTTGAGATTCCCAAGAATCAATGGCAGGAACTGGGGAGGTCAGAAAACTGTCAGGTAATGGATTCCACTAAGAGAAAAAGGGAGTGGCCTACAGATTGAAAATTGATGGTTACCAGAATTTTGGTTGAATGGCAAATAGGGATTGAGCGGACCTCACAGGAGGAAAATACTTGAATGGAAGTTTCAGGAAAGCAGGTGTGTTTCAACTCTTTCACTTCAACCAGGGATTAAGGGGTTAGAGTCAGGGGCAGATCTCTAGGGCAGAGTATAAGAGGCACTAGGAGGCTTATTCTGCCTGAGCCTGATGACAGGCCATTGAAGGTATTGAATAAGCCTCATTAAAGAGGAAAAGCCTCCTCAACCTTGATGATCATGCTCAAACTCATGCACTCTCAGTCATGTGACCTGGGGACTATAAAAAGGGGGTTGCAGAAGGCAGGGGAGGGAACTCCAGGGGAACTCCAGAAGGGAAAGAACTCAGGAGGGAAGGCTAGAGGGAATGGAGGGAACACTATGTAAAGAGTTAGAATAAAGACCTGTTGCCTCATACTTGAATGACTCGGGTGTTCTGTGGGGGAACCTCTAAAGAGGTAGCTCTCTGATTGAGATAATCAGAGCCGAAGACATCCGAAGACCTGGAAAAGTAAGAAAGCAGTTGACCCATGCTGAGGTAAGCAGCTGAGAGTTAACATTAAGAGATGAGGGAAAATGGGTGATAGAGAATAGAGTTTGAATGACAACCTGTTTCTGAAATGTTGGCACAAGGGAAGTATGAATGGTGGATTAATATAATTTTATTAATTGTTAAGGGATGAGTTCAGAGTAGACTCCTCTTAGAGCCTTAAACAACAAAAGTGAGTGGACCTAGAAGGAGTGGAAGAAGTAATTATGTCTGTCTACTTTTCTAGAGACTGGATTGTAATGAAATTGAATTTCTTTCCTTTTCCTCAAGGCAGGAAACTAGACAGTAGGCCTGATGAGATAGAATAATGTTTTTCCTCTTCACCACAAAGGCAGAAGGCAAGTACCCAATCAAATGGGATTTTTCTTCTTGCTCTGGAAGAAAGAAGGCAAAACAGCAGACTTGGCAGGATGTAATAGCATTTCCCCCGTTACCCCCCAGGCAGGAGATCAGGCAAGAGACTTGGCAGAATGGAATAAAAAATAAAATAAAAGTGGTATAAAAAGGTAATGAAATAAACAAAGCAAGATAAGAACTTGATACAACATTTTTCAGCTTCTTGATTTAGATTAAACATTTCTAGTTTGGGTAGAAATTAAGAAGTTGCACAGCATGCTTTTGTTGAAACATAAAGAATTAATGGTGGATATGAAATGAGAGGACTTAACCCAACTATGACTTTTCTGCTTATGTGGCTTTGGATCATTCACTTAACCTACTTGGGACTCAGTTTTATTATCTGTAAAATGAAGGGATAGACTGGCTGGTTCCAAAGGTCTTTTCTAGGTACAAATAAATAACCTAGCCTTTAATGAAGCTGACCTGGAGAAGAAAATAGCAAAGCATTCTATTATTTTGCCAAGGAAGGCCAAAAAGGGGTCAAAAAGAGTCAGATATGGCTGAAAACGATGCAAAAACAAACACAGGTGATGCAATATTTTCTTCTACTCAAGTCATCCTCTGGTGTCTTACTGTGCCATGACAGTGACCTTTTATTTCTCAAGGCTATGTCAGACGAATTTTATGTCTGGTATCCAAGATTTTTATTCTTATTCTTATTTACCTCATGCCTCTAAGCTGTAGACTCTGTTTTCCATCAAACATTGCCACCCTTACCTTCTAATCACACTAGCCTTCTGATAGATGGACATTGCTATTTTTCTCTGACTCACAGTCCCAAGTTCCTCCTATTTCCCAGCCGTTTTCACAGTACTTTCCCCTTTCTACCTCTAGTTATGTAGAGACAAACAACATTGCAAATTTTGAAAAGGATAAGTTGGTAACTTCTCAGATATCCCTCCTGTTCTCTGTTTCCATTTTTATGCTTTTTTCTATTATAATGTAAACATTTTTGGGATCAGAACTGTCTTGTTTTTACTTTTTGTATATCCAATACTTGTCACAAAGCCTGATACATACATACATACATACATATATATATATATATATATATATATATATATATATATTTTTTTTTTTTTTTTTTTTAAGGCTGGGGTTAAGTGACTTGCCCAGGGTCACACAGCTAGGAAGTGATAAGTGTCTGAGACCAGATTTGAACTCTGGTCCTCCTGAATTCAGAGCTGGTGCTCTATCCACTGCGCCACCTAGCTGCCCCCAGCCTGATACATATTAATGAATTTATTTATGCTTTTATTATTCATTCATTCATTTTGTTTCTGGCATGTCTGCCTTCTACAAACCAGCAAAGTTGTTTCAGGAAACTTAATATCAGAAGACCAGTCACAAATCGATGCATTTGTTCAAATGCCTCATTCCAAAAAAAATTTCCTAAATTAAAAATAGGTTGTAAGCTTCATTAATGAGAGAGACTATTAGGCAGTTGTATCTCATATATAGTGGTGATATTTGAAATAACCAAAGCTACTTGACCAAGAGCTATGGTTTGAATCATTTAAAAGAATAGTTCCTCACATTTGGTGTTTTGGCCTACAAAACTTTGCTGTGAGTGAGGAAGATGATAGAGCTCTAGGCTTGATGTCTGCAACACCCGAGTTCATATACTGTCTCAGATGCTTTACTAGTTGTGGAACCCTGGATGAGAGGTCAACTTCCATTCCCACATCTGTAAAATGATGATAATAATAGCCTCTACTTTCCAGATTTGTGGAGAGGATCAAATGAGTTATCAAATATAAAGCATTTTGCAAAGAAAGACATAAAATTATTATCACTGCTATTAATCCCAGTGACTAACCCCCTTGAAATACTTAGACATTTCCCCTTGGAATGTCTATTTAGATACTAGAAACACAGCAGGATGCAGGTGAAATCTGCCATGGGACTTAGAGGTCAAATCATGAGGGAAAGCATAAAATGAAAGGCATTAGTCACTGGAGATGACTTTTAAAGATTCTTTTCCAAATCTAACTATAATTGCAGTTTTGTATAATGCAATATGAAGAGTAACTCTGGTAATTGGAGAAGAAACATATTGTTCCTATAAAATAATTAGAAAATTTAGAGCTAGAGGCAATTGTAGAGATCACTTATTGTTATTCATCTGACTCTTTGTGACCCCATTTGGGGTTTTCTTGGCAAAGACACTGGAGTGGCTTTAGCCATTGCATCACCTGCTGTCTTGGAAAGCATTTATAAGCATCTTATGAAACTGAAGTTCAGGGATGTGAACTTATTTATGATAAATCACACCGTTCGTCAGGATTGGGACAAATAAAATTTGATGTTATAGATTTGGAGTCAAAAATGTATACTCAAATCTTGATTCTGTGGCATGCGCCTTAGTTGTCATGGACACAAAACTTCCCTTCTCTGGCCTCAGCTTGCTTCTCAATAGCATGAGGGAATTGGGCTAAATGCTCCCTGTGGTACTTTCTAGCTATGAATTCTTGTGTGCTGTGGCTACATTCTTAAACCCCATTTATCTTGGCAGGCTGAATCCCCAGAATTCAGCTTCCACATGCATTTAGACTTTTAGGGTTAATGTGCAGCAGTTGGAGAGTTTCTTTTTTAATGCTACACCGAAAAGCATCATTAACATCTTTCAGCACATTTTTATCAGTAAATATAAATTGATCATCTGGATATAACTATTAGCAGAGTTATTTACTAAAATAGGATAGTAAGAATAATTGGTTAAACAAATCTCACTCTCCAATTTGGAGCACACTCCCCTACTAGTATATCCAGAGCTCTATTGAATGTATCTTCAAGCTTAGATAGCACATATAATAAAAAAGCATATACTGCTTTCTGGGAGCCATCAATATACTCTCATGAAATATGCCATAGCTTTTCTTCTGGTTGCCTCCTAGAGCCTTATATTTGCCTTTCCTCACTGTGTTTATTCTATCTTCAAAATACTAATGTAGAGACATTGACTAGCCATTAATATCCTGTAGAAATTCTACTAGGATGCTAGAGGAAAAATCCAAGTTCTTGGAACTTCTGAGATTCATAAAATATTCCTTCAGTAAAAAATAAAATTAGAGGAAGAAGAGACCAAGGTAGGGTCTTCTTCTCCAAACAATTTCTTTCCAGAGGGTTTTGTTTTGAAGGATTCTTCCATTAAATTGCCAGATACTTGAACTGGAGGAAGAAGAGACCAAAGTAGGGGCTTTTATACTCTTCTCCAAATAATTTCTTTCCAGAGGGTTTTGTTTTGAAGGATTCCTCCATTAAGTTGCCAATACTTGACTAACAATTTCTAATTGAGTTGCTGTTTATGAATGACTCATAAGATATGATCAACTTTTTTCATTCCACACAATATTTTTCCTGTGGAATTCCATTTCCATTCATCCATATGTTTTAAGGACTTCTAAACTGATTGAGGATTTTTTTGCTTTTAGTGATTTTTAGCCTGGGGGTGATGGATTGCTGCAACTGAGACTTACAGGTCTTGCTCTCACTCAGTTCATATCCTGATTGATTGCTTGTTCTCACCTGACAGAGAATCAGTGTATAGCATCTTACCTCTAACTTTAAGTAAGATAATATAATTGACTGACTCCATCAAATCCCACCTTTCCACCAGGGCTAAAAGCAAAGTCTCCTAAATTTCAGTTTAGTTTTCTTGTTGCTATGCCATGTTGACTCACTGTGTTTTTGATCTCTTTGGACTTCAGTAGACAGAAATGACCTTTTTATTCAAATACAGTCCCCTGGGTCTTGTTTTACTTATGCAAACACCAGAGAAGATGATTAATCTAGCTTATCCTTCTGGTTCCATCTCTTTCTATAATCATCTGATACTATGATTCAAGTCCCTTGCTGAATTCTAGTATATGATACTTTTCCCCCAGATTACTAAATTGAAAATGATAAAATTGATTCCAGCATTAATTTACATACCAATGGATGACAAGGGAAGGTAGTCTAAAAAGGCTTTGGGGAGCAAGGATAATCTGATTTTATTTAATTTGATAATTCTACAACACCATATCCTAGGACTATAGCTTCAAAGATGGAGGTAGAAGATACCTCAGAGACATCATATCATAAATGAGAAAACTTAGGGAGTCTAGGAAAGTTAATTAGTTTGCTCAAAGTCACATACCTAGCGACTTAATCTCACTTCCTGTGACATGAGACTCAGTGCTGTTGTCTATTCTCAATGTAATTTGGGCTAATCCAGTTTAAAGGAATCAATCTAATTCAACCCAACAAGCGTTTATAAACACCTGTTATTTACAAGTTGTGTACAAAGAGATTAGTTGGTCTCTGGCATCACAGTTTGATGAATGGCTGCAGTGGGTACAGGGATTTGAAACGTACAACATGCTCAAACTAAAGCAATGACTCAACATTATACACTGACAGCCAGATGTTTATGTTTAAAGGAAGCCCTCTCGATCTGTGCTTGTTTCTTTGTTTGTTCATTGGTTGACTAATGGACACAAAAGGCTAAACTGGGTAGGAGAAGAGAATATAACTTGTAAACACAAACCAAATTGCCACAATAAGAAAACTTAAGAAGTAGGACTTTTTCTTTACTCTTTCTAACTCTATAGAACAGTACTTAATACATAAAAAGAGGTAAGTGAATATGTAATGATTTTGATCAAAAGATAATTTTAATAAAGTCCAGGTGATTCCTTATATAACTGGTATTTAATTTCAGGAATTAAGGCAGCTAGGTGGTTGAGTGAATAGAGCATTGGATCTGAAGTTGACTGGACTTTAAATCTGGCCTCAGAAACTTACTAGTTGTATGTTCTTGGAGAAGTCACTTTAATCTCTGTTTGCCTTATGACACCGGAGAAGGAAATGGAAAGCCACTTTGTCAAGAAAACCCCATGGTCCAAGAAGGATGGGACACAACTGAACCAAACTATTGCATCAGAAAAGAGCTAAGGAGCACATTAAGGGCTGGCAGATCCCCTCCCTGTGAGGCTTCAGAGTAGTACCTAAGCTCTGGTCCAAGAAGGGTGGGACAGGACTGAATCAAATAATATTGCATCAGAAAAGAGCTAAGGAGGACATCAAAGGCTGGCAGATCTCCCCTTGAGACTTCAGAGTAGTAAGGAAGCTCTGGTCCAAGAAGGTGGGACAGGACTGAATCAAACAATATTGCATCAGAAAAGAGCTAAAAAGGACATCAAGGGCTGGCAGATCCCCTCCCCTTGAGACTTCAGAGTAGTTTAAGTCAAGCAGCTAGAAGCAGAGAGCTTCAGGAGCACAGTAACTGAAACAGAAAAGACACCCATCTGCTCTGTCGGGATAGGATAAGGAGTATATGGCTGCAGTGGGTACAGGGATTCTAAACAGACAACATGATCAAACCAAAGTAATTCTTATATCAACATTATACATGGACAGCTAGGTTTCCCATATTTATAAAAAGCTTCTTGATTCATGATTTTTTATTTGTTTATTTATTGATTAACCAAAGGCCATCAAAGGGAAAAAAATGAAAACTGGAGTATGCTCTTTGTGATCAGAGTATTCTTATTAGGTAGAAATCTATATCTCTTTTGAGAAAATTAGCTGTATTACTCTAGTATAGAGAGCTGACTAAGACTAAAGGAAGACAGGAAAGAGGAAAAATAGGGGGGAGGGGAGTCTATGTTTGATGAGGTTGGCAGTCAAGATTTTATGGGTCATTTCAAGGATGAATAAACTGAGCATAAGGCCTGGAACCAGTGCTGATACTCCTTGGTGACCCACACCAGATGTTTCCATTATAAAATGACTATCTTAGCCTCTGTCTCCAGAGGAAAGGGTTATATGGTGGCTAGATTCTGCAATAGCAAGGGGAACCAGAAGAAGTAGGACTGTGACTGGCCAGAGCCATTTGTAGAATGAAACAATGACAACTCAGTTTTGCCAAGGTCTGACATCAGTGACAAACGTTCCACCACCATTTCTAGTGGGCATAGACAGACTCACCAATCAAAAGGACATCTTTGCAAATAAAGAGAGGGGAGTGGATTATTTACAAAAATGACATTTTCAGAAGCTAAAATCATGACAGCTGGGTGATTGAGCCTTCCCACTGGAATCTTTGCCAATCCTCTGGATAGAAACTCATTACTCTGTCCCAGCTATCTCTGCCTAGCACAGATGGTAACTCTGAAGAAGTTGCTGTAAGGAGAGAGCCACAGGGTTGTAACAAATAAGCAGAGATGTCCCCTCCTCCCTGTTTCTCTCACCACTGCAGCCATCGCTTCTGCCATGTCCTGTTTTTTAAAGGTGAAGTATAGGCAAGGGAATTGTGACTGTAGGAACAGACAGTAACTACAAAATATGAAGAATAAAAAGGCTTTAGTATGTAGGAGTGAGGGAATATTCTTTTAAACTAGATTGAAGAATGGAAATCTAACTTTACCTTTTTAAGTAGAAGTTCATTAAACACAATATTGAAATACGAAAATCTAATAGGATCTGTGTAAGCCATTCTTTTAGCCTGGAACCAATGTGACATTCCCACGAGGTAAAAAGAGACAGAGAAAAGACATTCCTATTTGGAGTGGAAAGACAAACTGGAATCCTTCCTCCATTATTCACTATAAGTATGACCTCTACCAAATCTTAACTTCTTTGGGCCTCAGTTTCCTTATTTGTAAAATGATGCCATTGAATTAGATGGCCTCTTCTTGCTCTAAATTCATAATTGCATGACTTCATGATATAAATAGTGTGATTGGCACTGCCAGTTCCCTTCATTAGTTAACTAAGTTATTATAATCAAAGATAGAGTCCCACATGAAGAAGAGACGTTACCCTAAATATCAGGCAAGAAGTGATTTGGATTGACTCACATGTCAACAACTTCTGGAGATGAGAGGATCCTAGATCTAGAGCTGGGAAAGACTTCAGAAGCCATTTAGTCTAAATTTCCTATTTTATTGCTGAGGATACTGAGCTACAGAGAAATTAAGCAACATATTTAAGGGTACACAGGCAAATGTCAGAGCAGAATAAATGACTCACATTTCCAAAATGGCTTCATATTTATGAAGTACTTTGTGATTTATCTGAGAGATGGTAAATTATAATATTTTCATCAATTATTTTACGGATGAAGAAGCTGAAGATGGGTTTGAAAAACAAGGTATATTTCTTCCCTTTCTATCCTTTCTCATCCAGTTACCCCACCTACTTTGGTCATCACAGCCATATTGATGAAAAAAAAAATGGGCACAAAGATTGCCTAAATAGAGAAAAACTATCCAGGGTTGGAAACAGACTACATCAAAGCTCCTGTGCTGATCAGAGTAGGATTAAGCTATGAGCAGATACTGCATATCACATCTGAGAGAGAGTGGGAAATTAACCTTAAAAATTAAAGTAAAACTAAATAAAGATAAAAAAGAAATAATGCTTTATAATATTTATACTCTCAAGAATGGCATTTTCTTATCCTTGAAGAATTTAAGTAGAGATCTTATTTCTTGTTAGTGAAAACTCATTGGTTCTAACATATTCCCAATTTTGCCATATTCCCAATGATGATCTTTGTATTTAGATCATTAAATCATAAATGATTTAATTCATAGAATTTTATTTATGTATTCATTTATTTATTTATTTGTTTGTTTGTTTGTTTGTTTTAGGCTGGGGCTAAGCAGGTTGCCCAGGATCACACAGCTAGGAAGTGTTAAGTGTCTGAGACCAGATTTGAACTCAGGTCCTCCTGAATTCAAGGCTGGTGCTCTATCCACTGCGCCACCTAGCTGCCCCATAGAATTTTATTGAATATATTTTATAACCCTTCAACTTCTGTATTTAATATTTAGACAGATCTGCAATTATTTTTATGGTATTATTTTATGTAGCTTTCACTTTATTTAATTGTTTCTTACAATGATATCCTTCATGAGAAGAAAATAAAAAAGAAAGCAAAACTCTTCTAACAAATGTGCCCTTTAGATTATCACATAAAACAAAATTTCACATTGACCACACCAAAAAATGCATGTTTCATTCCAAGGCTTGATTCCATCACCTTTTTCTCGGGAAATAGATAATATGTCACATTATTGTTCTTCTATAATTCTGCTTGGTCAATGGTTTACTCTTGTCTTTCAACTCATTTGTCTTTAGAAAGTTGTTATTGTATAAATTGCTTTGGTTCTCCCTTAACTTTATGTCAGTTCATTCAGTTTTTTTTTTTCCATTTCACTGAAATAATCCTTTTTATTATTTCTCATAGTACATTGTTATCATTGTTCATTCATTCAGTCATCTCTAACTCTTTATGATCCCAATTCAATGGGATTTTCTTGGCAAAGATACTAGAATGGGTATCATTTCCTTTTCCATTGTGTCCCTACTTTAAAGATGAAGAACTACAATAAAAATGGGTTAAGTAACATGTGTAAGGTCACATAGCTAGTAAGTAATTGAGGCCAGCAGTGAATTCAGATCTTCCTAACTCTAGGTCTAGAGCTCTATGTTCTCTCCCACATAGCTGTGCTTCTCAATGAAATAATATTCTAATATATTAATATCGCATAATTTGTTCAGCCAATCCATAACTGATGGTTACCCTCTCACTTTCTAGTTTTTATCACTAAATAAAAATTATATATGTAAACACACATAGAAACACAAACATGCACATATATAGACATTTCTATATATATGCATACATATACAAATGCATGTGTTTATGTAAATATGGGCCCCACTTTCCATCATGGTTTAAGAAGTGATTTTTCATATAGGTTATTTGAGGTGTTAGTTGTAGCAGGAATTCCTTCTAAGTGCATATATGAAAAGTTATACACTCTAATGTCAAATGGTGCTTTACCTCATGCTTACTGATGTTTTTGTGAGAACCATATTTGGGGTACCATGTTTACACATGCAACTTTTTAGTGGTTCTAAAGCTGTCTGATCTAAGGCATTGATATGTCTATCTTCCTGGTTTGAGCATTGTGAGTTCCTGACTTGGGTTTGGGTCTGGGAAATATAACTCCATTTAACCTTGTATAGAACTCCAGTATACCCTTCATGTCCTCACCCTTCATCAGCTAGCTGGAAAGCTCTGCAGGTTAAGAATGACAGAACTAATGCTAACCTTGACTCAAGCCTTTTTTGGAATTCCATGCCATGATTATTCAGATTCCAACTTCAGATCAGGGTTTAACTTGGAGCCAAGAGTGCTCTAGACTCAGAGCTCCAGAGATGCTCTCTAGTTCTGCTAATCTTTTTCCTCAGGACACAGTTTCAGGCCCATGACCACTCCTTGCTCCAGTCTACCATTTATAGATGCAGGGCCTTTCCTTAATCCACACTGAATATGTGATCCAGATATGGGATATTATTATCTGAGGTGTCAGTTGGTTTATATTTTCCTAAATATATTCTCTGTGTGATGAATCTAGGACTTCTTTTTGCCCAAGTATATGACCACAGTCCAATTCAGGTCCCAAAATAGAAGGCTGCAAATGGCATCCTTTTGCTCAGACACTGTCTTCAAGGGCTAAAGATGTCTCCTGCTTTGTTTTTATTGATTTAAGTTGATTGATTGAAGCAATTGAAGCACCACATGGTAATGTTCAGGCTAGCTTTCTGGAGTAATTGGGGAGCAGCTTTGAGAGTGGAAGAGTGGAGGAAGCAGGAGAGACATCAGGAAGATGGTCAAAAATGGAATGTCTCATTTCTAGTCCTCTTAATTTACCCTTAAATACCCTATTACAATTACATCATTACAGCATACTGAATATGTGTGAACTAGAGAACCATTCCATCACCATACTTGGCATAGAACCATCATCTCATCAATTCCACTGAGTTAATATCTTGTTGGAAGTATCCTTGTTTCAAGTATACTTCTCCAAAGTCCTGGCCCTCTACAGTCTCCCTATGCATATTTAGTTGGGAAATTGACTCATTATCCTTTTTCCTGAGATTTCCCAATGTTGGTCTTTTTGAAAATGCTCATCTTAAGTGGGATAATACAAAATGACTCATGTCTTATGAAATGGTGCCTTTAGTTGCTGTCATGTGATAAAATTCTTCACCAACTACTTTTATTTCTCCGAATAGAATTCAAAAGTGATATTTTTCATTTAGCTGTAACTTTATGTCTTCTATTATAATTGGAAATAAGAATATCTATATTGACATGATTTAATTCTTACAATACTATGCTACTGTCCAGGTGTTGAAGCAAGAAAGTTAGGAAGTAAGAGCTAAATTAATGTTTCTAGATAGTTGAAAAACAGTATGATCTTTATTATTTTTCTATTTTTCTCCTAACTTGGCACTATTATTAGAAAATTGAATTAGGGTTTTATAGATACAAAGCCCATTTTCCATTTTTCTATAATGGATTGCCATAGTCAAAGAATTCATCCATAGTAGTTAGTATCATATTAAGGTTACTATCTCTCCATATTCTAGATTACTGAAATTTTTGCTTCAGTCATTTTTGGCTAAGGATGAAAGAGCCTAGATCTGTTTAGGAATTGCTCATTTTCACTACTTGGTTACCACAAGAAAATACATTGATTTTTGTTTTATTCTTGTGTGGGAAATAGCAAGGCAAAGCAGGAGTAAACTGACTATATCTTTAATAAATCTTTGGAATTTGCTAGAAAGTGTCTCCCGGGTATGCCTTATTCACCTATCTCTTTGACACTGGCTTCCTGCCAGTTTATAAATTAGTGCTTTATGGTATTTTATTAAATTGGAAAAGAAAAAGACAGTTCTATTATGATAGTCTATCATCTAAATTTCTCTGGTGCAAAAATGACTTTGCAGGCAGTTTTAATGAGTTAAGGACAACAGTCCCTAGAAGGAACAGAGATCTGAGTAGTTTGTTACTATGCCACTGACACGATTTATACAAAAAAAAGCATCAATTTTTGATAATCCTGCATTCACACAAGCAGAAGGAACAAATTTTTCAGGTGCGTCATTTCCTCAAAGTTCATTATCCTAATACATTCAGATTTTAGGAATTTATGTGGTTCAAATTAAAGGGATCTTGGGAATTCATTTTGAAAAGACTAGGACAAGTCTTCTTTGTTTATTCTTGATTGAATTTAATTGTTTTAATCAACAAAACTTTATTTTCCCTCCTCTCTACTTCCAGTGGAAAAAGACAACATCCTTGGAACAAATGTGCATGGTTAGAAAAAATAAATTCCAGAAATGGGTAAATCAAAACTGTATCTCCTTCTGTACTCTTAGTCCATTATTGCTCTGACAGGAACTAGGAAGAATGTTTTGGAAAGGTATTCTTCAGGACATTTGCTGGGTATAAACCTGGCCATGATAATCTGATATTTAAAATTAAATCTAAAAATGAATTTTCAATAAAACTATAGGTATGTTTTATTTTTATTTAGTTTTAGTATGTTATTCTCTCCTATTTACAAACAAAACAATTTTTAACATTTGTTTTTAAAACTTTGGGTCCCAAATTCTTTCCCTACTCCCACCCTTTTCATTGAAAAGGCTAGTAATTTGATATAGGTTGATATAGGTTATACATGAGTCATTATCCAAATATGTCCATATAATCATGTTGTGAAAGAAAACATAAAACAACAGCAAAATTCTTAAAAAAATAAAGAAATAAAGAAATATACGTCAATATGTATTCAGAAACCATAAGTTCCTTCTCTGAGGATGGATAGAACATTTCATTATAATTCCTTCAGATTTGTCTTGTATTCCTGAAAATAGTTAAATTATCCACAGCTGATCATCTTATAGTATTGCTATGATTTTGCACATAGCACATTTCACTTTGCATCAGTTAATGTAAGATTTCCAGGATTTTCTGAGAGTGTTCTCCTTATCATTTCTTATGGGCATCTGCTCAATTTCCAATTCTTTGCTCCCAGAAAAGAACTGCTGTAATAATAATAATTTTTTTTTACATAGAATGTCCTTTTTTTTTTGTTTGTTTTTATTTTTTTAGGGGGATGTATAACTAGTAGTGGTATTTCTAGGTTAAAAGGTATGCAGTTTTTTAGCCTTTAGGGCATAGTTCCAAATTGTTTTATACAATAGTTGAATCACTTCACAATTCAACCAGCAATACATGAATGTCTCATTTTTTTCACATCTTCAACATTTGTCATTTTTCTTTTTCTGTCTTAATAGTCAATCTAATAGGCATAGTGTTGTAGCTTAGAATTGTTTTAAGTAGCATTTCTCCAATAAATAGTGAATTGGAACATTTTTTAGTATGGTTATCTCTAACTTTGATTACTTCATCTGAACACTATTCATATTTTTTGATCATTTGTCATTTGGGGAATGGCTTCTATTTTATAAATTTGACTTAATTCTCTATATATTTAAGAAATGAGGGCACTACCAAACAAATTTGCTTCCAATTTTTTTACAGTTACTTTTGCTAATTGCATTTCCCTACACTTTATTCCTCTCTCCTTTATTCTATTATCTTCTTTCACCCTGTCACTTTTCTAAAGCTTCTTGCTTCTGAATGCACCCTCCCCCTCTGATTACTGCCCTCCCTTCTATCACCGCTTCCTTTCTCTAATCTGCTTTCCCTCCTACTTTCCTGTAGGATAAGAGATTTTTATACCTAATTGAGTGTGTGTTATTTCCCCCTTGAGCCAATTCTGATGAGAGTAAGGTTTACTCATTCCCCATAGCTTCCCCCTTTTGGCCCTCCATTGTAAAGCCTTTTTCTTGCTTCTTTTATGTGAGATAATTTCCCCTGTTCTATTCTTCCCTTTCTCTTTCTTTTAGTATATTTCTCTAAGGACCTTAATTTTATTTTTTATATATCATCTCTTCATATTCAACTTAGATCTGTGCCCTTTGAATCTCTCTCTCTCTCACTATATCTATCTATCTATCTATACACTTTCTAACTGCCCCTATGAGAAAGTACTTATGAGTTATAAGTATTACCCTCCCACCTAAAAATGTAAATAGTTTAACCTTTTTAAGTCCCTTATGATTATCATTTCTTGTTTATTTTTTCTGCTTCTTTTGAGTCTTGTATTTTAAAGTTAATTTCTCTTCAGATTTGGTCCTTTCATCAAGAATGCTTGAAAGTTCTCTATTCCATTCAGTGTATAGTCCCTCCCCTTCAGGAGGATTATACTCAATTTTGCTGAGTAGATTATTCTTGGTTGTAATCCTAGCTCCTCTGCTCTCTGAAATATCATATTTCAAGTCTTCTGTTTCTTTAATGTAGAAGCTGCTAAATGTGTTATCCTGAATGTGATTCCACATACTTGAATTGTTTCTTTCTGGCTGCTTGAAATATTTTCTCTTTGACCTGGGAGCTCTGGAATTTGATTATAATATTCCTGGGAGTTTTCATTTTGGGATATCTTTTAGAGGTGATCAGTGGATTCTTTCCATTTCTACTTTTCCCTCTAGTTCTAGAATATCAGGTAAGTTTTCCTTGATAAATTCTTGAAAAAGAATGGGACTATCCTGTACTGCAACTAGGATATGACTATGGGCAAAGCCACAGAATCCTTTTTCAGTGTTCATAAATAGATGCCTGTAATCTTCTTCTGACCAGTTAATCCAACCACTTACTGTCTATGAGTTGAGAGTTCTAGAAGCTCTTCGAATGACGATTCAGTGACTCCCAAGTTCTGCATCTGGTTTGTTGGAGCCATTTTTTTTTTAACTGATAGCCTTCTGGCTGTGCTCCAATTTTACCCTAGTGTGACTGACCTTTACTGCTGATCTTCTATGTTATCTTGGGCTTGAAAATTGTTTCACTCTTTCTTTTTGTGGTTCTGCTGCTCTAGAGTTTGTTTAGTGTAATTATCAAGAGATATTTGAGGGGTTTGGGGGAGAGTTCAGCTGAGTCTCTAAACTCTACCATCTTGGCTCTATCTCCTCAATTCCAGATATTTAAAGAATTATCCAGTAGTGGTCCATTGAACTCCAATATGAACAAGATTGAACATATCAGAAAAGAACTAGTTGTATAGAATGGAAGCTCCTTGAGGACAGAGACTATTTCATTTCTGTCCAGCACCTAGGTTAGTAGCTGGCATATAGGAATCATGCATATCATGATTGGAAGTACCATTTTAAGAGACTGCACATCATTTACATATTTGTAGAAATAAATAATGGAGTATATAGATTTGGGTGAGGAAATTGGGAAAATGAAGGCCCAATAAAAATAATAATGATATTATCAATCACATGCTTACATCTGAATACTTTTATTCAATCATAAGATTCATATATCCTACAGTTATTTAGATAAGGTATTAAATATACAATTACCAGAGCAGGATACAAATTTTTGTCCCAGTTCTGTTGGTATCTGAACTCCACTGGGGAAAAAAAATAATTTGGGACAATAATAACATATAGTAACACATTTTTCTGGTGCTATAAAAATTACCAAGCATTTTTCTGTCTCACTAATCCTTTATGTAGGAAGTGGGTGTTCCATAATCTTCATTTTTTTTAGACAAGAAAACAGTTTTCCAAAGGTAAAATGACTGATACACAGTTTCCCAACTAGTAAGCATTGTAGCTGGGAACAGTAAGGATATGTGAATGACTAAATTAAACAAAACAAACAAAACAAAAAAAACAAACAAACAAAAAAAAAAAACTTCTCTACAGTCATAAGTGTTGGGGATACCAATAGAAAGAGAAGTAGTTCTTACTCTCGATGAGCTCATATTTTTATAGGGGAGACAATATAAAGAATGATACTGTTGTAGGATGAGCAGATAGGTCTGGAGATCCTTAAGATGCAGCAACTGAGAGGTTGACAAGTTCCACGGGCCTTTATGGAGATAGCTATTGGGGAAAGGCTCCTACCTGGAGTGGGAGAGGTAATAGCAATTAAACAGGAGGCTAATGATTCCTAATTTTCATCTATATTATCATTTTTCCTACTATAAACTTTCTTTCTTAAAAATAATTTTGGAGAATTAGGTATCTAATATGACATTTCTTGAATAGCTTGAAAGCTTTAAGAATTTGTTTTGGGAAAAATCTAGGGGAAAATAGAAAGCTTTATCATCTCTGAGATGAATGATTCCATCATTCTCAAGGATTTTGATATTGTATGAATTCTTCATTCTTCACAAATTCCATTTAATGTTCTTGGACATAAATTTACTATATGAGGGTTATGTTGAGTATGAGTTGTAGACAAGGGTGAAGGAGCCTTCACCATGACAGTGCTTTATTGCTGCATAGGAAAGTCCTGCAGCTTGAGGCAGAGTCTTGACTGGTATAATTCACTGGAGTAGAAGCTTGAGGGTTTGGTTTGAGGTATGACAGATTGCCCCTTGTCAGAGATCAACACAGACTGGAAATCAAGGTCTTCCTTGGAGTTGAGAGCATTGAGGCCCTGGAAGCAGGGGTGTTCGAGGACAGCAGGAAATAGGTTGGGCAAAAAGACTAAGAGGAAGAGTAGCAATCTATATGTTCACTGATAATAGAAATTAAGATATGAGTAGGATGAAGTGAATTAGAAGGAAGAAAAAAGTGGTTTCTTTTATATCCCTATTGATTTAAGAATAACAAACTGCTCAGCCTGACATGTAAAAGAATATAATCTTGCCTACACTTGTCTTTCCAAGACCAATTCAGTCCAATTTGAGTGCTATCGTTGTCTTACAGAGCATTTCCCAGTTTCATCCCTTTGCACAGATTGTACTTTATGGCTGAGAAGTTCTTCCCTCTCACATCAATCTTATAGAATCCATCTCTTCTTTCCAAACACAGCTCAAGTACAACATTCTAATGTAAGCTTTTTTTTTCCTCCCAATTATTAATATATCACTCCTCATTTTGCATTTATGTATTTGAATCCATATTATAGCTGCCTTAGAGTATCCACTCCTTGAGGGCAAGAACTGTTCTTGTCTTGTGTTTTGTTTTTGTATCCCTAGCACCTAGCAAAGAGCCTTTTTATTAGGCTTTTTATTAATAAGTAATGGATATATTGAGTTGAATGGACATAAGATAAATTGAATTGACTCAATGAGACTGAATTGAACTGGGGAAGAGGAAAGATCTCATAACAATGAAAAGGAGGAAGCCAAATCTTCCTCTGGCCCTGACTGCCTACTAGGGGTATGAGTGCTGTATCTTCCAGATCTGGAAATGATGCCAACAGATAATATGTTCAAAAGGAATCCAGTTTTCAGTGACAATAGAAAATATTAGAAAGGACATGAGAAAGGATTTAGGATGAAGGGGGGATTTCTTAACAATAGATAATGGTTTCAGAAGGTCTAGTGGAAAAAAGATAGTAGGAAGAAAAGATTTGGAAAGACCTCAGTATGAATTTGCTAACCCTTGGGAGAAAGCAGAGAGAGAGATGAAGCAGCTGTTAAAAGTACAAGTTGCTTTAATGATTTGTAATCAGGCTGCCTTTTCTCCCCCAGCTCTCGGTAGGATTCCTGATTGCCTCCTGATACTGAGACACCAGAGTGCATGGGAGTCCATTAAAAGTGCATCTCCCTGCTGATACCAAGAGTTCTGTTCAGCATCCAGAGTTGAATGAGGTGGAAGAGTCTTCCTAAGTGAAAAACTGAGCAAGCAGACCTGAATGATAGAAACTTGATGAGCAAGGTAAAGGAGCAGGTAAGTCAGATGCCCAGTTGGGACTTCTGCTTCCTACATGTGCTGGACCTTATATGAAATAAGGGACACTTAGAAAGTACAAAACATTCAAAGGAAATACAATGAATACATGTTAACAAAGCATCTCCAAGTATATGATGTGGCTGATGTAGACACTAGATGATGATAGGAACCAAGTGTTTGGGTCCTGTCATGTGAAGAATTCACAATAGCCATCCTCTTTGGCAAAAGGCAGGTTAATTTAGAGAAGGAGGGACAGATAAATTGATGGGAGACAATAGAAAATTGATGGGAGACAATAGACACCAGGATTGGTAAATTTTGAAACAGAATTGGAAAGCATATAAAAGGGTTTTAATAATTAATTATGCAAAGGGCAAGTTCCCTAGTGGAGAAAGGGAACCTATTAGATTGGGGCATACTCTTACCCAGCAGGATAAATCTTGAAGGGAACTTAGCCCCCTAAAAGAGATTGCTAGATATTAGGAGAAGTGGAGTCAGGTGAGACAGCACAAGGCATGATAGTATTAGGTGACACCCCATGACATGAGGGAGGGATAAAGCCACCATAGGCAGAGTGCCATGGGCAATCAACCCAAAGAAGGGCAGTGAATTTGGCATGGGGATTTTATAGGGAAAATATAACCACGGGGCATGATTGGGATTTCTGACAGGACTTGGCAAGTTGAGGCTTTCCAAAACCCCTACAGAGGGGTATATAACCCTACAGAGGGTGATATAACTTGGATTTCTCAGTGGATGACCTCCCTAGAGGGTAAGGTTGAGGAGCTAATTGATCTCTCCGTGCCTCCTCCATGCTGGCCCTAGGAATCAGTTCTTCAGTTTCTCTCTGTCCAACATACCCCCCCCCCCCATTAAGGACCTCATCATATATATGGTACAATGAAAATGCCTCATAATAGCAAACTTGTTATTTGGGACAGTGAGGTGGCACAATAGATAGACTGCTAGGTCTGGAATCAAGAAGACCCCTGTTCACAACTCAAATCCAGTCTCAGACACTTCCTAGCTGTGTGAGCCTGGGCAAGTCATTTCACCCCATTTTTGTCAGTTTCCTCATCTGTATTAAAATGAGCTGGAGTAGGAAATGGCAAGCCACTCCACAGTGTTTGCCAAGTGGAGTCATAAAGAATCAAATATAACTAGACAACAATTGCTTTCTTAGTTGTTGCTTCTATACATTTTTTGTGGAGGTGAATTAAGGAGGAGCAGAATGGTGATTGTAATGGGGTAAGGAATTAAAAGAAAGAAATGTCCTTCATCAGTTCAAATTATCAACTTTTGCATATTTATATGTATTTATATCTATATGCATGCTTGTATGTAGATATACACATTATATATACATATATGGACCCATATATATATGTGTGTGTGTCTATATATATATATATATATGTATATATATATATATATATATGTATGTATGTATGTATTGCTGAAACACTGAGAGATGAAATGAAATGATTTGGCCAATGTTAGCTGTTCGGTCAGAAGTGGAATCAGAATAGAGGCCTTCCTGATGGAGGCCAGCTCTTTTTCCACTCTATTCTGCACCCAATAATATAGCAAGTAACCCAATTCCTTCCTCCAAAGGGCTATCACTTATGTAAAAGATGCAGCCTGATAAATTAAGAAATAATTTAATTTATTAATTATGTATCTGCTATATGATATACAATATGACATAATATAGTATCATGTAATAGAACAAATGACCCCACCATGTTGGGCTCTAGGTACAGCATGTCCAACTATGACTGATTGGACCAATATGAGCTCACAGTGCTCTATCATAGGTTGTTCACAAATAGTCCATGTTAATTTTGGGATGGAAATGTTTCTTTTTTTTTTTAATTTTTATTTATAGTTTTTTTGACTATATATGCATGAGTAATTTTTCTATAACATTATCCCTTGTATTCATTTATCCAGATTATCCCCTCCATCTACTCCCTCCCCTTGATGACAGGCAATCCCATACATTTTACATGTGTTACAATAAAACCTAGATACAATATATGTGTGTAAATACCATTTTCTTGTTGCACATTAAGTATTAGATTCCGAAGGTATAAGTAACCTGGTAGATAGATAGTAGTGCTAACAATTTACATTCACTTCCCAGTGTTACTACTCTGGGTGTAGTTATTTGTGTCCATCATTGATCAACTGGAAGTGAGTTGTATCTTCTTTATGTTGAAGATATCCACTTCCTGGATGGAGATGTTTCTAAATATATTTTAGGATGTTTGATATGCTATGGTCTTTAGAATGCCATCGCCTTGCAATTTTCTTTAGTGGAGGGAATCCTCAAATAATTGAGATAATAGATCCATTTAAGTATTCAAGATTTATATTACTTTATTGTAATTGTTTATTTAACATAGTACATATCTATGTGATATAATTTAATATACTACAACATGAAGCATGAGATGATTTGATATTATAACATAATAAAAAATAAAATCAGTCCAAGGCCTAGGAGATACCAGGCAGAGAGGGTGGGGTCATGGCGATGGAAAAAAGATTACTCTAGCTGAGGGTTCAAGGAACTTTGTAGTGTTAAAGAAGGCACCTATTTGGCCCTTGAAGAAAGGCACATGAAGCTGTTCAAAGTTTGCTACAGGGATGAGGAACAGCATAGGGGAGTTCACAGAGGTAGAAAAGCAAGACAAGACAAGGAGGGAATGGCTAATACAATTTAGCTAGGATATAGTCCATATTACGTTAAGTAGTATGGAATATGGATGGAAAATAAATGGAGACTGCTTAGTGGCAGAATGGATAGAGTATTGGGACTGGGGTTAGAAAGACTAATTTTTATTAATTGAAATCCAGCTTTAGGCACTTACTTCTTGTGTGATTCTGGAGGAGTCATTTTACCCTGTTTGTCTCACTTCCTCATGTACAAAATGAGCTGGAAAAGAAAATGACAAATCATTCCGGAATCTTAGCTAAGAATATCCCAAATGGGATTGCAAAGAGTCAGACAAAATTGAAAAGACTGAATAACACAGAGGGCCTTGAATAATAGGCACAGTACTTTGTTTTATTTTTGATTATCTTGAAAGCCATTGGTAGTTTTTGAATGGGAAACTGACATGAATAGATCAGTTCCTTTAGGAAAGTGGTTCTCAAAGTGTGGCCCTTGGACCCAACATTATTTTCATAGTATTAAGATGTTATTTATCAATTAAAAATATTTCGCATGAGACAGCTAGTTGGCACAATGGATAGATAGGACAAACCTTGGAGTCAGGAGGTAATTAATTCAAACTTGGCCCCAGACACTTAACACTGACTAGCTGTGTGACTCTGGACAAGTCACTTAACCCCAATTGCTTCTCATTGTCTTCCCCCAAGTAAAAAAAAAAAAAATTTACTCCCCCACTTTCTGATTACATGTTTATGTGAAGATAGATTGTATTCCTGTATTTTTCCAAAACAACACATTCAATTAATTTTTGTAGAAGCAGATATGAGAAGCAGCTGTCACATAAGGGAATCTTCATCATAAACCTCTTCTCTTCTGTCTTCCTCCCTAAATCATTTGGATCTATTTTCTATTATGTTAATTCCTATAAATGCACATTTTCTCTCCCCTGTTAGAATGTGTACTCCTTGAAGGAAGAGATATTTTATTTTGGCATAGGGCTTAGCACAATGCCCAGTATATAGTAAGTGCTTAATATTTAGCCAAATGGCAAAGAAATTTGCAAAACTATGTGAAATAATTTAACTCCCCCTATTTTTCTTTGAAAAATATTTTTAAACAAAAAATATGCTATTATATACTGGGTTTATTTTTATTTTTAATTAATCAATTTATATTTTAAAATTTTATGTTTTAATTTTTAATACAGAAAATATTGATAGATATAAATCATATAAACAAAAGCTTTTGGGGGCCCTCAAATTTTTATGAATATAAAGACATCTTGAAACCAATAAATTTGAGAACCACTGCTTTAGAAGATTACTTTGGCAAATGTTCAGAGAATGAAAAATAAAAGAGAGATATGAGAGGTAGGGTTTCATCCTAGATTCCTGGGAGAATATCACTAACAAAAACAGGGATGATAAAAAGATAAAGGTGTGTGTGTGTGTGTGTGTGTGTGTGTGTGTAATTCTATTTTAGATATATACAAGACTGATATATTGGGATATGTCTATTGGGGTCTTAGAGGTGATATTCCTCCAAAACTTTTTTTAGTACAAGCACATTCTGAGTTTCTTTCTGTGCCAGTATAGCTAGATTATTTTGGTTAGCCAAAGTTATACAGGGTGGCAGGTGACGATGCCAAAGTTGAGAAAGAAAGTGTAGCAAGAGAGAGACATGGCTATCATACCCATTTAGGCAATCAACCAGCAGTTTAGGGGACTTGGCTTGGAATAACCACTTTATGCTTTCTTGTCCAAATAGACAGAAAGGTTTTTTAAAGTTCCATTTCTTTTTAGTGAGTTAACAGTCAAGTATGCCTGAAAAAAATCTCCCTTTCTCTTTGAAATGGAATATAGAAGTGTTGCTTATTTTCCCCATTTCAAGTTGTGTTAAAGACAGGGTATAGGTAGAGATTGTTCTCACAAACTTCCATCCCTGAGAACTTGGGAGGAAGCCATATCATTAGATTTATTTGGCAATCCTATTTCAGAGTATTGATTCTGAATCTTTTTTTTTTTTTTCAATCAATTGATCAACAAATGTGTATAATGTACCTATAATGTACTGGACACTGGGCTAGGATCTAGAAACAGCCACTGCCTTCCAGAAGTATATGCTATGCTGAAGGAAATCATTTATAAGTATGAACATAATAGAAAATAAATACAAAATAATTTAAGAAGCAGGCCATATAGCTGGGTAGGTAGGATAGGCTTACTATGGAAAGTTTCCTTATGATTTATCATGAAATTTAGTTTTTATCATTTCTATTATTATTTAGTTTCTATTATTTCTATTATTATTAGTTTCTATTATTCTTTCTATTCTTTTTTCTTTACTACTCTCATGAAGTTTAAGCAAATTGTTAATAAGACTGCATCTGAATAGAAAAGCAAGTGGAATGGAGCCAATAAAATTAATAGGAAAAGCAGAAGCTCCCAAGAGAACTGTACATCATTTCCCTTCCAGGACATATTCAGGTAAGATGAATCAATAAGATTTTAAGGAAAAAATATAATCATAACATGCCTTAAATTGTAATGTTCAGAAGCCAGAGAGACCAATTGGAGGAAGGGGTCAACAAGACCAAATTTGAGTCCAGTAGCTAACCATATATATCCCTTGTTAGTGCCCTAGAAATTTCTAAAAGTCAAGGAGTCAACAAACATTTAATAAGCATCTACTATATAGTAGGCATTGGCACACGTGCTAGAAGTAAAAAAATTGCAAATAATTGACCCTATCCTAAAGAAGCTTATATTCTTTTTTTTGACTCTTTTTTTTTTTAATTATTATAGCTTTTTATTTACAAGATATGTGCATAGGTAATTTTTCAGCATTGACAATTGCAAACCTTTTGTTCCAACTTTTCTCCTCCTTCCTCCCACTCCTTCCCCTCGATGGCAGGTTGACCAATACATGTTAAATATATTAAAATATAAGTTAAATACAATATATGCATACATGTCCAAACAGTTATTTTTCTGTACAAAAAGAATCAGACTTTGAGATATTGTACAATTAGCCTGTGAAGGAAATCAAAATAGAAATATGTCAGGACTTAATGGATATCACAGTGTAGTTTTTTCACCTTTGTTATTGTTGTTTGCTTACTTTCTTTCTCATTTTCCTCTTTGGATCTGATTTTTCTTGTGCATAATAATAAATGTGTAAATGTGTATAGAATAATTGCACATGCTTAATATATTTTGAATTACTTGTTGTCTAGGAGATAGTGTCAGGTAAGGAAAGGAGAAAAAATTTAGAACACAAGGTTTTGCAAGGAGGAATGCTGAAAACTATCTTTCCATATGTTTTGAAAATTAAAAGCTGTTATTTAACAAAAAGAAATGAGTGGTTAAAGAAGAAAACAGTAATATGCACTTGGCTAAGGGAAGAGACAATATGAGAAGAGGCAATAAGGTCTATGTTTGAAGGAGGAGGAGGTATAAATAGGGAAATAAATCATTGATGAGAATAAAAAAAGAACAAGAAAACATAAGAATTGATAATCAGTAAAAATATTAATCTGATTGAATTTCTCAATAAATGTTTTCATTAGGTGGTAAGACATGCTAAATTTTAAGATTGTGTTGCAAAGGAATACCAATTCTGTACCCTACCTATGATACTAAAAAGAATGACAAGTTTAGATTGCTTTGTATTTTTAATGTCCAAAGCTACTTACAATACATACTTATTTTTTTTAGTACTGCCCAGTCTTATCTTTAAGAGCAGGAGAAGAGAGAATAGGAATCAAATTTGTTTATATGAATAGATACTTTTAAGTAAAATACACAGTTCCAAATTTTGCTTTTCATGTATGTTATTCTTCCCAATCAAATTGTAAATTCCTTGAAAATACTGAACACATCTTATCCTATTTTAACATTCTCCACAGCATGCAATTCAGAACTGAAAATATTATCCCTAATGTTACATAATAGACAGGAGCTAAGTTTTGTCCATGAGTGAATTGTCTTTCCTATAATGTCTCATTTGTGGTTTACTGTGTAAATCTTGGAGAGCTGCTGAAGGCACACTGAGGTCATATATCTTACAAAGTAAGAAACAAAATTTGAAACCAATTCTTACTGTCAGTAGATAATGTTCTCTATATGCTGTGCTTCGGTGATTTATCATGAATATTTACACATGTGATAGGTTAATTGATCAATGAACTAATTCATGACTAGCTAGACCCAT
Organism: Sminthopsis crassicaudata; assembly: GCF_048593235.1. Taxonomy (NCBI): domain Eukaryota; kingdom Metazoa; phylum Chordata; class Mammalia; order Dasyuromorphia; family Dasyuridae; genus Sminthopsis; species Sminthopsis crassicaudata. The sequence continues at coordinate 639,739,003 of NC_133618.1, read as the reverse complement.
TATCCCAGAACAAGGACCACAAAAGCTGTTCTTTGGCAGATAGTTGGAGTGTTTCATTCTGTGGCTTATCTTCAGCAGATATAACAACCATGTTGCTAAATATCAGACCTAAAAAAAAGCAAAATTGACCTAAGTGATAAAATTTCTTATTTCTATGATAATTTAAGGAAATGCATATGATAGAAAGGATAGGACCCCTGCTCAATGTCAATGGAATCATTATGATTGTCATGTCATGACAAATGTCAGAAAGCTAACTTTAATTAGACTAGTTACCTCTGCCACAGGGGGAATGACCTTTAGGCTGAAAAGAGCACACGAATGATTAATAGAAAATGAACTATAAGTTAGCTTCTAGTAAAAGGAAACATAATTGAACTTGATGAGTAAAAGTCACCAGTCCTAGCTGGGCTATATTCTATGATATTGAAAAAAAAAAACCTGGTAGATGTCGAGTCAACAACAATAATTTAAAAATATTATAGTGAATGTGAAAGATACTATTGGATTTATGAAGAGAAAATATTATTCCCAATTGAAAAGAATCCAAAATAAAACAGAAGGAAAAGATATCTGAATATTATAGGCCTCGAGAGCGTGTCTTTCACATCTGGAAAAAAGTTTAAGACATATTATTATTATTATTATTATTATTATTATTATTATTATTATTATTATTATTATTATTAATTGCTCAAATGTTTTAAGAATATATTTTAACACATTCTTTTTATCTTCTCAAACTCTTTTTCTCAGCTTTAACCATATTACTCACCTTTATAACAGAAAACTATTAAGTGAGCAGAACTACTCAATACAATCATCATTTGGAGTGTGCCTTATTCTACATACAAAATGCATTGCTTGTTTACTCAAAGAAAGGTAAAACATTCCAACACCATTCTTTTCTTTTCTTTGTTGGTTAGATCCTCTCTTTTTTTTGTATCATTTTGTTTGTCGATGTTACAATTGTGCATATTGTTCTCTTGGTTCTACTTTATTTGTTTCTCATAAATTTATATGTCTTCCTATAGTCCTCTGTTACTTCTTGTGATGCAAAAATGTAATATTCATATATACAACTTTTCAACTATTAACACTATTTTGACTTCAGTTTTATCACTATCAAATGATGCCATAGGCATTTTAGAATAAAGGACACTTTTGTTTCTGGCAGTGATTTTTTGAGGGCATATGCCCAGGAGTAAGATTGTTCAGTCAAATCGTATCAACTATTAAATGACTTTTTTCATTGCTTTTTAAAATAGTTTGACCACCCCCAAACCTCCAAACGGTATATCATATGCCTGTGTTTCTATAGCTCCTTCACAAGTTACCATTTTTATCTTTTATTTTCTTTGACTATTTTCTATTAGATAATTCAGAATGCTTTACTTTGTATCTTTCTTATTATTCATGATTTGTATAACTTTTGTAATTGTCAAGTACTTGCATATTATTAGTGGAACAAGGGAAACATTTATTTAAAATATAACTGCTTAATATATTACATTTTAACCAATATTTGTAGTAAAGGATTTTTATAAGAAAGAACAAATAGCTTTATGATACAATTAGCACAAAAAATATCCACATGGGGAATCTTTTTATAGTGTAAAAACACCATACATCTGAAATCACTTTGTTTATAAAAGTTAACCATGATGCTTCTATGTATGATGATTTAAAGGTTCAACACAAACCAAATCCAAAACGCAGAATTAATGCAAACTATTCATAGCTTATCAAGGATGCACAACACTAGCAATTTCGGTTTCACTTTCTATTAAGTTATACAAACTATGAATAGCATCCATGACTTTGAAATGACTTCTATTAAGTTTATATATAAAGCTAATATCTTTGACACTTTGATTCTGCAGATATTGTCAAAGCAACTATACAATAATGTTTTAACTAATCGAGGTAAGTCAATGAAGTCAACAGGCCACAAGAAATAGAATCTCCTCAATGGGCTCAAGATGACTGCCATTGTTGTTTCATCATTATTAGAATTGCTGAAAGCTTTGTCATTATCAGTCATATCTAATACAATTTGGGAGTTTTCACTGAATAAAAAGGAAGTATTAGATTATGGATAGAAGGGTTGTCTTGGATCTGCCTTGCTAAGAAGCCAACAGAAGGGATTTCTGAAATCCCTCCATTAAGTTTCTTGTTGCCTACTATGGAAGATGCATCAGGGAAAGGTATAATTGTGATGTTCCAAGGGCTAGAGAAACTATGAGAAGCTGAGGACTTTTTAAATTTTATTCCTTTTATTTTTTTTCTGGGATCACTTGATTACTTTTCCCTCCTTCAGCTCTTGTGACAACTGGAATTCTAGGAACAGTAAAGTGGATTCTCTGTGGGGAAAGCTGGGAACTATGGAAAAACTGAGTGCCCAATTTCTAGCAAATTCATTGAATATATCAGCATTGTTTGAGAAACCTTTTACCAAGAGTTTATGAAACTGTATTAGTATCTCCTCAATGCAATGAAATAATTCCTCTGAATTTAAATCTATAGCAATTAGCTTTATTTTTTTTTTCTGCTCTATAAAACCTGCAATGTTAGGTCTTATATCATCTTGATGAAAATATTCATAGTATAATGTGCCTAGAAATTATTTTGGTAAATATATCAGGATAGTTGTTGCCTTCTGGTCCATAAAACCAATCTTCCCATCAATCAACCACGTAGTGAAAATAATATTCTGTAGATTTCCCTCATTCTTTGACTATAGAATAACAAGAGGATATAACCTCCCAATTGCTACAAGGCTGAGGTTACAGCCTTCATTATCTGGTGCATTATCCTTATCCAGGCCAATTTTCATGCCTGGACAATTTTTAAAATACTCTATGCCATGGTTAGCATACAAGCTGTTTTTGTTCTGTTTTGTTTTATTTATTTTTTTCTTTTTTGAGAAAGCTGAGGCAAAGTGTTTGTTTTAAATTTTAATTAAAGGACATTTACATTTTATCCTATATAAGAATGTACTCTAGCTTCAGAACAGATAATCTTAGGATTTTATCTGTTTTAGCTAAAAGTCTTGTTTTTACATCAATTAGTCTTACTCTTGGAACAATATCTTAAGAAGACAGTTGTTCCTTTGGCAGTATCTTTAGGATATAGTCAATCAGGTAAATTCTGAGTAATCATTCTGGCTATAATTGAGGATTTAAAACCAAATCCTGAAACAAATATTTAATTTTTCTCTGCCATATATGATAACAAAAAGAAATTCATATGTTGATCTGAGAATGAGATGTTTTAGCTCCTTTTCTAACAGCAAAAAAGGGCATTCTGTAATGTATTGGCAATTTCTCATCATGTTTATATATATATATATATATATATATATATATATATATATATATATATATTGAATAGCCTTTCTTTTTAAATTAAAAATATTTTAAAAATTATTTTTTCAAAAATTTAAAAATGTTTTAAATAAAAATATATTGTTATATTAAATAAAAAATTATCAAGTTAAAAAATTCATGTTGGGAGAGAAAAAAACAGGATAAAAGGGGAAAACCATGGGAGAGGAAAAAAAAAACAGAAAAAAGAAATGAACAAAGAATGTTTTGATTTACATCCCTGCTTTCATTTTATGGAATCCTACTCACATTTACAGTTAAAATTATTAACTCTATATTTCCTGCCATCTTAGTTTCCCCAAGTTATACATGTTTTTTTTTCCTTTCCCCCTTTTCCTCCACTTCAATGCTTACTTCTGACCATTACCTCCCTCAACCTATCCTTCTCTTTTATAGCCTTTTCCTTTTCTGTCTCTTTCCTTTCTACTTCTGTTCTCCCTTCTATTACCTATACCTTTACTTTCCCCTTTTACTCTTCTAATTCCCTTTAAGGTGAGACAAGTTTCTATGTGAAGCTAAATATGTCTGTTATTCTCTCTTTGAGCCAAATCTGATGAGATTAAAGTTCATACAATGCTCATCCCCCTACCTTCTTTCCCTCAATTTTAATAGGTCTTTTTTTTTGCCTCTTTATGTGATGTAATTTATCACATTTTACCTCCTTTTCCTTCTTCTTCCAGTTAGATCCCTTTTTCTTTTTTATATCATCATAGTAAAGTCAAATTATATCTATACTTTCTAAGTATACCCTTGACAAAGATATAGTTCTCAAGAGCTAAACATATCTTGCCATATAGTGATGTAAACATTTCCACCTTTAAAAAGGTAGTTATTTTTCCTGGAGTTTTCATTTTGAGGCCTCTTTCAGGAATCATTGGATTCTTTCAATGGCTGTTTTACCCTGTTGTCTAGGCTGTTAATGTGAAAATGTTGTCTAGGCCATTAATGTGTTTTCATTGTGGGTTTTTAGGAAGTCCAATAATTCTTAGATTATCTCTTCTGGATCTATTTTCCAGGTTAGTTGTTTTTCCAATTAGGTATTTTACATTTTCCTCTATTTTTCTTTTCCTTTCTTTGCTTTTGTTTGACTGATTCTTGATGTCTCATTGAGTCATTTGCTTCCATTTATTCAATTATAATTTTTAGTGAATTATATTCTTCAGTCCACTTTTTAAAATCTCCTTTTTGCATTTGCCCAATTGAACTTTTAAATGAGTTGTTTTGTTTATTGAGGATATTTCCATTTCACAGATTGTTTTTCAAGGAGGTTTTTTGCCATTTTGCCAAAACTATTTTTTAAAGAAGTTATTTTCTTTAGAAAATTTCTGTTTTCCTTTACCAGAGTGCTCATTTACTTTCCCCATTTTTATTTTAATTCTCTTTTAAGATCCTTTTTGAATTCTTCTAAGAGAGCCTTATGAGATGGAAACCAAGTTATATCACCCTTTGAGGCTTCATCCATAGATCTGTTGCCTTTAGTATCCTTTGGGTTTGAGATATTTCTTCCATGTTTCCATAATAAGCTGTCTATGGTCAGAACTCTATTTTTTTTTTTTTTTGCTCATTTTTAAAGGTTGATTGAGGTCTGCTCTTAGGAAAAAGGGGATATTGTCCCAAGCTTCTTTCTATAGACAATTTCATGCTGTCTTGGGACAGTGATACAGACTTCCTTCTCATGCTGGATGGGCATGGCAAAGTCCTTCTTGTTATGTTGGCATTCAGGGGTTCACTATTTGCCTTCTGTAGTTGTAGTGGAAGTCTCACAGCTATTCTGTGATTCACTGCCTTCTGAACCAGGACAGAGTAGCCAATGCTACTGTACTTAGGCTAAGAGGCTCCCAGTAAATTTCTCTATTATGTGGAGGTCTCTCTGCCTTTGGTCTCCCTGTACTGTGCTATGCATGCACTGGATTGTAACACAAGCCTGATTGAGATAGACCTTTCCTGAAGTTCTTCCGAAATATCTTCTGCTGTAAATTTGCTACTATCTAAATATTTGTGGGTTCTGTCACTCCAAAACCTGTTCAGAGGCTTGATCTGATGTTGATGTGAGGGAAGTAAGGAAGAGCTCAAACACTTGTCTACTCTCTGTCATCTTGGCTCCATCCCCCTGAACAACCATTCTTAATACAGAGAGCTTACTCAATTTTCTAGAAATTATATTGCATGTTTGTACCAAAGAAGCTAACAATTTGTGTGTGTGTATAGACACATATATGTTTGTGTGTGTGTATGCAACTATATATATATATATAAAACAATTTATATAACAATTTGTTTCATGTTGGCATTTCTCCCCTCTCCAAATATGACCGTAAGCTTTCCTGGCAATAAACACCAACATTAGGCTGGAGGGTTGAGATATTAGATTTGTGAGAAGAAATGTTTCTCTCTGCTTTGTGGCATCCAGATAAATCCTTTTTTCTCATGTCATGAGGACATGAGTAAATGCAGAGTGTCAAATAGAGGTGTTGATGAGGAATAATTTTAGCTTAATCATATGAAGACTTTAATACAATAGAATTGCATATTAAGAAATAGGAGTTAGTCAAATCCAACTGGAGTAAAGAAGTGGGGGAAATAAGAACTGAAAATTCCTCTTTATTTTTTATTTTTTTTTTATTTTTAAAGCATTTCAGATATCTGAATGTGTAACTATGGAGGTAAAAGATATGAAAAGAGAACAAAAAAGAATATTGTGCTTTCCTTAAACCTTTCTCTTTAGAGGTGGTTCTCTACTCATCTGAGAGCCATGAGTTTGAGGAGGGTTCCACAGGAGTAACTACCTGTTGCTCAATATTGCTTTAGGAAAGTCCTACCATTTCCCATATGTATTTTCCTTTATCTATAAATTCTTTTAGTCAGGCCCCAGTTCCAAATCATGCTATACCCATAGAAAAAGACATACAGATGTATATGTATGTGTGTATTCTAAAGGTATATATCCATATTTATCTATACCTATATATATATATATATATATACATACACCTCTCTCTCTCTCTTTCTCTTTATATATAAGTATATGTATATATATGTGTATATATATATATATGTGTGTATATATATATATATATATATATATATAGTTGATACAGAAGAAACCTTATGGCTATATTTTTTTTTTCAAGAAAAAATTTTTCAGAGGCAATAGATATGGCAAAAATCAAATGATATGAAAATAAAATGGATATTTCAGCACAGAGAAAATAACTAATTAGTGATATGGAAGTAATTTCTAAATCAATAATTAATATTCAATGGCATTACTGATTTATTAGCAGAAATTTTAAAATCTTTATGAACCCAGGATATTAAAGTAAGATGAAGGTACATCATATAATTGAAGCAACTCCAATCTGACCTATTTAAATAAGGTTTTGATGTTGGAAAATAGAAATGGAACAAAGAACTGACAAGAATACAAACTACTGTTATTTCATAAGAAAATTTGCCATATGAAAATTTTATAGTTAACATCCATATAACTTAAGTGATTTGCCTAAATTCTCTGATATAGCCAGGAGAAAGGTCAAGGTTTAAATTCATAACTTCTAACTCTAACTCAATTGTTCTTTTTATTTCATTAAGTCACCTCAGTGAAAAAAATCAAGATTTCACTAGAACTTTATAAGTATAAAGTTAACTTTGAAATTTTAAATAAAACTTGTTTCTACTTACCAACCAAGATATGGAAGACAAATAAGAGATTGCACCATAACTGATGAATTACCATTCTGGAATATAGCTAGGACAGCTACATGGCAAAGTAGAGAGAGTGTGAGGTCTAAAGTCAGGAATACATGAGTTGAAATCCAGCCTCAGAAAATCACAAGCAGTGTGATCCTGGGTGAACCACTTAACCTTGTTTACCTCAGTTTTCTTATATATTAAAAATGAGCCAGAAAAAGAAATAACTAATAATCACTGTAGTATCTTTGGCAACAAAACCACAAATAAGGTCATATAGAGTAGGACATAACTGAAATGACTGAGCAACAAAAAATAGAATAGATTACATTTGCCATTAATTACCAACAAGAGCAGCATTACTTAGTTAAAGTACTTCTTTGCAAATTTCCATTGCATTTTCCTTCAAATTTCAGGTCTCTCTATTAAGAGGATGAAAGGAGTGATATTAATTTCTTAATAAGTAATGGAATAAAGAAGCTAAGTGATTGAAGTTGAGATTTTCTAAGCACCTAACATTTGTATCTTCTAAACATTACTAATTAGTGACATATAAAGAAAGAAAATGAGAAGTGGATGATGTTAAGAGGGCGAATTTAAGCTAAATGCCAGTGATCTCAATTTCACTCTGGAACAATCTACATGGAGGATGGAAGGAAATGCGATTATTTGTTGCATATATGAGATACCTTCTTATAGAGAATCAGGGTGCTAGCATATCTACATCTTCCTTTTTAGGTAGATCTTTTAAAATCCTCACCAGTTTTCAATTCATAGTTTCAATTTCTTTTAACTTTTTAAGAAACAAAAGAACGTAGTAAAATCAACACTGGTCTTACAATGAGAAGAGACCTTGATGTACCATTTGCATGTGATTCTTGTTGGCTGGGCAATCCCAGGAGAGTCATATTACTTCCCTAAGTCTTAGTTGCTTCATATATAAATTTGATTTTTTTAAAAAATTACATGATTCAAAATACTATTGTGAGAATCAACCAGGCAATGTGTATAAAACACTTTTACAGAGCTTCAAGGGCTATGCAAATGTGAGTTTCATGGAACTCTGAGAGATCTACAATCTCATCAGTATGGTAACTTTTTTCAAATAGTCAGATGATATTCATAATTGCCATTTATTTAGTAATTTAAGATGTGTAAAGTACTTTACATTTTATTATTACAAAAACTCTGGGAGATAAGTAATCTTATTATCCTAATTTTGTAAATGAGAAAACTGAGGCAGAAATTCTGAACCCAGATCTGGTATTCTATATACAGCCCTTGTCTTATTGTTGTGTATATGATGTGTCCAATTTTTCTCCTAATTCTTTTTTTGAAGGTACACTCAACATACTCATGACCTTCACTTGGGCTCTTAATTTCATGTGCACCATTGCAACACATGGGCTTTCCATCTGTTATCCCTCTTACTGAATGACAGACTCCTTTCCTTTACTAGCCATAAATCTTTTTGATTAGAGTAATATGCTACAGCCTTTTATCATTATTATTTATTGATAAAACTTTATTGCATGCAGTGCCAGAATACACATCACTTCAGAAATCCTGGACTTCTAGCAGTTATGATGGACAGTTTCCATCTGCCATTGCCTAATTTTTTTTTTTTATAGAAAACAAAACAAAATTAGTTTTAGTTCCATCTTGTAACAGATGATGAATGTTTTCATTCTGCAATGATTTCCTATTACACTTGCTTCCTTTGGAAAGATCCAGTCAAACTGGCTTCTTACTCTTTCACGTTCATGACACTCCATTCCTCACCACTATGCCTTTGTACCAAATATTGCCTATGCTTAGAATGCATCTCTTCTTTAGCTTCATTTATTAGAATCTTTAATTTCCTTTAAGATTCACTTCAAGTTACACTTTCTTTTATAGAAGTGCCCTTCCAATACTTTGTATTTACATTGTACACTCATATCTATACATATTTCTGTGTATATGTATATAATGTACACAGACATATATGGATATCTTATTTAAACATATGCACTATATATATGTGTGTATATACATACTTTGTTCCCCTTAATAAAACGCAAATTTTTGAGGAAATGGATTGTCTCACTTTTGTCTTTGTATTCCTAAGCCCCAATATAGTTAATTATACATAGGTTCTCAACAAACATTTGTTTATTGACTTATGTAACCAAGCAACTGAGCATTTATTGAGCATTTATGAGAAGCAAATTGGGGTATTGGAAAGAATGCTGAACATGGAGTAAAGTCACTCAGGATAGATTTCTGGTCCTATTTTGTAATTCTGTTACTTTGGACATATCATTGTATCATTTGTGCCTTGGTTTCCTTCCCAATAATAAAGTGATAACTAGATAATCTGTAAGGTCTTTTCCATCTCTAAATTCTATAATATTCAAAGCATTGTCAAAATGAACCTCATTTAATTTATGGAAGATATTAGAAGATATAGAAGAAATAGAAGACAGAAACAAGCAAAGTAAAGCCATATATATATGTATATATATATGTGTATATATATATATATATATGTACTAAAATGAAAGAATTCATAAGTTCCCTTAATGTGATTGTCTTTTGTTCTCTTCTAATAGATTTCCCTCTATTTCACTATTTTAGTGTTTCAAACATATAAATAATTTCATTAGAAATGTTTCTCATCATGGATTGGATTTTTCCTAGTCATTTAAGACAGAAGATTATTTGCGAAATCAGTTGTCTTGAACACTCAAGTTATTTTAAAAAGTTTTAAAATAAAAAAAAAGTTTTAAAAACTTTATTTTAAAAATTTTAAAAAGTTTTAAAACTTTATTTTAAAGTTTTATTTTAAAAACATATACCCTTAAAACTCACTCATTTGTATAACTACTTTCTAAATTTGTTTTTCCTTTGTCATAGAAACATATGCTATATTATCACATATGATCTGCTTGGAACAGCAATGGTTTGGGACTAAAGGATCTGAGTTTAAGTCACAATCTGACTATATTCAAGCTTAGTGACTTTGAACAAGTCATTTTATTTCTTTAGTCATCCACTTTCTCATCTGTAAAATTTGATGGCTGAGAAAGATGATCTCAAGGACCCATTCCAATTCTATATCTGGCAAAAATCTACTAATTAGATTATATTTTATGGGATTCCCCATGTAATGGGAGATAGTCTTGGTCCTTAAGAGTTTATACATAGCCCTCAGATCAGGCAATTTCCATGGATCTGGGAACATTTAGATATCCTATAATTTGATCTAGCCTGGTAAAAACATGGCAAAGAGTATGATAGTTTAGTTAAAAGTTTTTGTTAATCAGAATATTTTTCTTATTTTGGCTGAATCTTTCCTTTCTGGCAGTGTTCTGTAACAAGATAGAGACAGTAATATAAAGATGTCATGCCTTGGACATATCTGAAGATAAAATGTAGTTTATGAATATATTTGGTGTTTTTGCCTTATCATTTTTTTTTTTTTTTTTGTTTAGTTGAAGGAGTTTGAAGAATATAAGGTTGAAAGCCATGTCAACATCAATTCCTATAGGAGCAAGGAACAGTTGTCAAGACCCAGACAATTAGTAGCCAAGAGATGGACTCATGCAGCAAACGTATTTGGATGTGAACTTAGGGGCACCAATGTTATGTAGAGATTGTGCTAAAACTGAATCCACTTTACTTAAACTAAGATGGCATACAGAAAGTACGTCCTCTTAGTATTGAGGGGAAGGATATTATTTTATTCTTGCTGTCTTCTCCAAGAAAATATCCATTTATAAAAAGAACTTTATTTATATTTGGGGTGTTAATCGCCGATGACCAATAATAATGGGGAGTGGGTAACTCACCAGAATGGGGGCTCAAGACTATGACATTAAACTAATATGCACCCCTCCTGTTCAGGATGCTTTAAGAACCTAAATCGGGGAGATAATGCATGTCACTCTCTGAAGGCATGAGAACAAAGTATTTGTTGAGAAGGCTCAGATTCTTGGTTTATGGTTTTTAGCACAGATAAATACAGTGATGAATGTAAAGGAACAAATTATTTGCAGTGTGTTTAGCAAATTCCACGGAACAGAAAGGATCAAGCTGGGTTGAGGCCATGAATAAGGAATCGAAATGAAGAGTAAATGACCATTTTTAGAGCTGAAAATTAGGGAGAAGAGAAACATGCTCTCATACTTTTGTGTTCTTTCTCTTTTTCTAACCAGTTTTGTACATCAACTATAGAAGACATCTTGTAGTTCTTGCTGTGAGAGGTATTATCTTCATACGTAAACCTGGATGAATTAAATACATCTCAGGTGGTTTTAGACATTATTAAATCCTCAGAATGTATACTCTTGCATTTTGCCAAAGAAATGAGACTGGGTCTCAGTCTAAGCCTTTCTTTTTGTTCCTTCCTTTTCACAAGGTAGGAGGTAGCTGAATAGAAGACAGGGAGTCATGGACTTGTGGGATAAGATGCTCTCCAAACACATCTCCCCAAAACAAAGAGAAACCTATTTCATACTTGTCCTGTTTTTGATTTTTCTGGTTCTTAAATTGTGTGTTGATTTTTTTTTTCTTATAAATTTGGCAGAATAAGAGATGGGTTTTTCCCAAAGCCTGCCAGCACTCATGAAACGAGTCAAATTATGTAATGCAGATTACTCAGCCACCACCCATAGTAATTAGTTAAATTGCCAGGAAGTTTCTTAAATAGAAGAGTTATGTCCATTTTAGAATATGGGTGATTTTGATGACCCATTTCCAACAGCATCAGCTATATAAAAGAGAGGTTGCAAAACACATTCTGGAGTAGAAAAGACCATTTCAACCTTGCACGTATTGTGTAGGATGGAATGATTACAGTTTATGTGGAACTGTGGGAATCAAAAAACTCAGAGTTTTTAGTTTTCAAGCATTTGTTTTTTTAGCATTTTCAAAGCAAAAAAGCAGTATTAGCATATGTATTAAAATGGAGTAATTAAATCTAGGGGGAAAAAAACATTTACTTCCTGAATTCTCAGAATGTGCTTAATCAAAATAGCAAGGCCATGCACATAATGAAATTCAAGTGTCCAGTAGGACTGCCAAAAAATAATAACTTGTATTCTTCCTCTTTCTCCTTCTTCCCCTTGTCTGGCTTCTCCTTCTTTGTCTTTTTTCTTCTTTTTTGTATCACTATTATTATTTTTATCCTCATCAGTGTGTCACTTCAAATTCTGGCTCAGGCAATGACTATCTCTATCACCTTGAACAAAATTCACCCTCCTGGATCTCAGTTTTCTCTTCACCAAGATAAAGAGGGTTGGCCTAGAGCTTGTAAGGCTGCTTTTATTTCTAAATCTATGATCCCATGAATTCAGTAGTGTTCTCACATTTCTCCTCACTATAGCTGTCAGATTTTTATTTCAAATTGATATTGAAGCTGAATATGTGCATGTTAGTCTGCTAGCCTCAGTTGAGTAGATCTGAGTTCAAATCCTGCCATTTCATCTTTATAAGAAATCTGAACCTAGACAACTTCTACAAAAGTATAAAACTATCATAATAGCATCTATGCATTGGATTGTTAGGGAATCAAGTCAGGGAATATCCTTAAAGCACTGTATATCTGCTAGCTATTATGATTATTCCTTTTCAGTGTCTCTTTGTCTTAGCCATCCTCATCTGGAGAAAAGACCACGTTGTAAATTTACTGGAGGTAGATCATTTACCAGCAGCTAAGGCAAAGATAGCTTGTTTTATAAAGAGCTCTCATTCATAAAAGTACTGTGCACTTTGTGAAATTCTTCAGATACCTTATCTCATTGGAGTTTCATTATAATCCTGTAAAGTAGATGCTATTATGGCCTCCCTTTTAGAAATTAAGAAACTGAGAATCAATTCTTTTCTTTTTAATTGGCAAAATACAGGAATTCTGAAGTTTGAGGAAGTTAGATGAACATAATTTGCAGATAGAAAACAGAGATTTGGACCAAAAAATGTATTGCCATAGGGAAATCCTAGTTAAGGAAACTTCCTCTTTTGATGCAGATCAGGCTCTTCTCTACAATTTATATATAGTCTTAGGGAGTCATGTGGGCACTCAGAAGTTGGAGAGATTGCCTGGGGGTTATGCAGCTAGTATATTAAAGGTAAAATTAGAACTCTAGTCTTCTTGCCTCCAATTTTGGCCCTCTGAATAAATGTAGCTAGTTAGTCTAAAGAAATTGGTTTGTAAATAAAGTGATTTATTCATATGAATCGTTTATCATTTTGTTTCTGTATATGTAAGAAAAAAAGTTTCTGGGGCAGCTAGGTGGCGCACTGGATAGAGCATCAGCCTTAAATTCAGGAGGACCTGAGTTAAAATCTGGTGTTAGACAGTTAACACTTCCTAGCTGTGTGACCCTGGGCAAGTCACTTAACCCCAGCCTCAGAAAAAGAAAAAAGAAAAAAAAAAGTTTCTGTATATTTGAAGTACATAGTAGGCAAGTCCTACTTGCTATGTTGTAAAAGACTATGGGTTTGGGGGCAGTTAGGTGGGGCAGTGGATAGAGCACCAGCCCTAAAGTCAGGAGGACCTGAGTTCAAATCTGGCCTCAGACACTTAACACTTCCTAGCTGTGTGACCCTGGCTAAGTCATTTAACCCCAATTGCCTCAGGGGAAAAAAAAGTCTTAAGACAAAAGTTCCCATTTATTACATTATCAGTTTGATATCACTTAATTCCTCTAAGCTCTCAGCTTTTTTCATCTGTAAAATGGATAGATATAGCAATACTTTGACTACCAATATTACAGTGCTTTGGCCACATTGTTCGAATGCCAAATGTGTGTTTGCTAAAAAGATAATTTTATGGAGACCTCTTATGGGTAAGTGCTCACAAGATGATCAGAAACAGTGATATAAGGACAATCACAAGGGTTCTCTTTAGAACTTTTAAACTGATTGTATGACATGGTAGATATTGGCACAGGACTACTAAACATGGCGTGCCTTTATTAGCAAAGGTGTTGTGCTCTATGAGTAAAGCAGAATTGAATTAGCTCAGAAGCAATGGGAGATGAGCAAATATAGAGAAACCACACCAATTCTTCATAGGGACTATTTGTGTCCAACCAGTGAGAATAGCATTCTGAGCTCATATTGGTCTGATTGGCCATAGTCAAATCTGTAATAATTCAACTGTAACATAATGATGTCATTTTGATCCTCTTCAAGAACAAAGTACAACAAGCAATCTATTAGCAAAGGGAAGCAATTCTCTTTTGTTCATTTGGTAATTGGGGATGTCTTTTGAGAAATTTTATGGGAAAAACCAAAAGCTTTCCCTACTTCACCTACTTCTCCAAAATTTGGGGATGAGGGATTGAGTAGTCAGTGTTTGGCAATAGTTATCAAGTAGAATATCAACCAAGAAAAAAGATAAGGCAAGCATTAAAACATCTCCCCTGCATACACAATCTGCAAATGAGAGAGTGTATTGAGCTCAATTATGAATCAGTTCCAGAGATGCACTTCTCATCATTCTGTTCCTTAGGTTTTATTCTTGTACAGCGGAAGTTGGAAGACAAGATATTTGGATGGAAAGTCAAATCAGGCTGTGAAATTGGCAATTTTCTGAGGAGGAAGCAATAGTGCCTCTGGGTCACAAGGGAGAAAAGCTCAGCATGAGTCAGCAGAGCCCTGGACTTGAACAGGTACAGACCAGGCATGTAGAATTAGGAGCGTGATATCTAGGGATGGGAGCTCTGAGCACAGGAGAGGTGCTATCAGCGAGGATGGACGCACATTGTCCTGTAAAATCCCTAGAGACAAACTGAGAAGCAAAGAAAACAAGAGTAACAATTCCCTTCAAACCCAAATAAATAAAATAACCCACAACAACAACAACAAAAATTCAATGACAAAAATGTGATGGAATCTTTATCAAGGGATGTTGATTAATGAAGGAAACTACAGGTTCTTCCTCCCTGGAAGTCATGTAATTCTTGACACTTTGTTCTGGCTTAATTGTTACTTCTTCAGGGAGAAAATATGATATGATATTTCCATAATCTTGCTAGACTATCATATCTCAGAGATATGTATTTTAAAATCAAATGTCTTCCTAACCTAGCTTTTATAGCATTTCTTTCATTCATTCACTCATGCATGCATTCTGTAAACTTTTATTAAGAGTTCTCTATGTGTTCAGAACTGAATTGAAGGAATATAAAGAAAAAAATGTATTATTTTATTGTCATTAAAAAAATTGGAAACTACTTAAATGTCTAATAAATTGAAAAGGGAAAATTTAAGTTGTATTCCATTAATGTAAAAGGATGAAGGAATGTAGTTATGACTGACAAGTATGAGGGATAAAAAGATATACAGAAAACTTTTTTTGAAATCATACAAATATAGAAAAAGTCTATAATCTAGTGATTAAAGAATGGATTACATATTAAGCATTATCATATGAAGGGGAAAGTGAATGTGAATGAATGTAAAAATAATTCTGAAGGGGACCTAACATGACTAAAAAATGGCAAGGCTATTTATGCTTTGGGGACAGTTAGGTGGTGCAGTGGATAAGGAACTGGGCTTAAAATCAGGAAGATTAATGTTTGTGAGTTCAAATACAGCTTAAGACCTTAGTAAAAGCTAGTAAGCTGTGTGATCCTGGACAAATCACTTTACCCTGTTCCTTATAAGCTGGAGAAGGAAATAGCAAATTATTCTTATATCTTTGTCCTCTCCCCAAAACAAATCAAAACCAAACCAACCCCCCCAAATGATGTTACAATGAATCAGACATTTAAAATGAGTCAGAAATAATATGTATATATTAACATTAATTAGTTTAAATAAAAGATATTACTGAATGATCTGTTCATTTTAATATTATTTAGTGATAATTTTCTGATAAAATATTTTTTTTTTGAAGCAAAGAGGAATAATATATGGTCTTGCTCCTTAAAATGCTTAAAGTAGAGAGAGAACATAACAACAGAAAGAGAAGTCATTTTGATTTATAAGATATGGCTTCAAATATTGTGCCTGCTAGTTACCACCTGAATGATTTTGAGATGTTTATCATTTAAGAATCTCAGTTTCCACAGCTGTAAAGTCATAGGATCGGTCAGATGACCTCCAAGATCCCATTTTACTCTAAATCTATGATGGAATGATCCAATCCCTAGCTCTGGAACTGAAAGCAACCCTAGAGGTGATTTAGTTTAGCCTCTCTCATTTTAAAGATGAGGAAACTGAGACCAAGAGAAATCAAGTAATTTGTACAGTCATACAGTAAGTATAAGAGCCGAGGCATGACTTGAATCTAGATTCTCTGACTCAAGTGCCACTGTTAAAAGTCAAGAATTATTTATTTGGATTCCACTTCAAGTGCTGAGTAGTAACTGCCTCCCATAAAAGAAAATATCTCCTTTACTTCCTGGACTTCTAGGCATTCTTATTGTCTAAAATGACTATTTCTCCCTGATATTATTTCAAATTCTAGAGCCTGGCTGGAGATGGAAATGGTTTGGACACTACCTGGGGAGCACTTCAATAAAAAAGAATCTGAGATGAGGCTGCTAGGAAGATCTTCAGGAAGTGCACATTGCAATGGGGGAAGGAATACTTTCTCAGTGTTCATAAACAGAATAGGGGAGAAAGAAAGGTGTAATTCCACTCAAATAATAAGATGAACATCTTGATGCTCTCAAGACTGGCCAGACCTGGAGACAGGAGATCAAATTTGGCTTCTCCTACAAATAATAATATAGTTATTAGAAGCCATCAAATCAGCTGTACTGGATAGTATGAGAAATGAAAGGTTTGGAGAATAGAACTGAGAGGAAAGAATGAGGAAGTCCATGGAAAGAGTTCTAGGTTGAGAGTTAGAGGATCTATGTTTGAACTCTGGCTACCTGGATGATCTTGAATAAATCTTTTTTTTTTTTCCCTTGTTGGAGTGCCATGTCCTTATCTCTAAAATAAGGGAGTTGGATTCAATGATAGAATAAATTCTTTTTAGATCAAATTCCCATAATATTAAAGTGTTATATCTATAAAAATATAGCTGTGATTATATCTGTCTGTCTGTCTGTCTGTCGAGGCAAAGGAACTTTGAGTGTTTTTTTGGATACTATTTCTATCACAGCAGGTTTGCTGCACAACAGTTTATGTTCTTATGGGCTCTTGGTTAGCACCAAACATTCTGTTTTTGCAATTATTTTCCAGAAATGTTAAAATTAATATGAAAACATGAATATATTTTTTAAAGAATGTGGTTCTTTTTTGAGATTAAAAAATAACCGAAGCCCTGAAAAATGGCCAGGAGTATTTTAAGTTTGTTGTTTTGAAATGAGCCACAGAAACACATTTGAGCTGACTCTGAAACCTGATTAATATCTATGTTCCTGGATATCCATCATATTGTTAGGGGTTGAAAGAAACACAGGGTGAATTATTATGGAAATAGGCTATCCATTTAGGTAAGGGGATTGAATTAAACAGACACACAATGAAGTCAAAATATTAGAGGGTCAGGTTTCTTGTTCTTTTGGGATATCAAGGAAGGTCCTCCTCTATAGTGTGCTGTGAGAGAAATCATCCTCCTACGCCAATTTTCACTTAGAAAATTCTGTGCTTGTTTTATGGGTCATTATCCAAAACAATTAACAAGGGCATTTAGCCTGGAAAAGGAAGTGGGCTGGTCATATTGCAAGCATGAGGAACACCAGATGGATAGTCCAAATGTCACCCTGGTATCCACCAAGCACTAAGAACAACCAGAGGAAAGAGTGTCAATAGGGTGGGTGGATTCTTTATGAAGGATTTACAGAAGAAGATGGGAAAGGATAGTAGAAGGATTACTCAGTGAGAGGAGGTGTTTTTTATCTTATATTGTTATCCCTATTCTTTGAGGCTAGGAACTGTTTTTATCTTTATATCCCCAGGGCTTAGGACAGTGCTTGGCACACAAAGCTCATTGCCATGACATTTGTATAGCAAATTACATTTTTCAACGTGATATTTTCTATCTCTCTCTATAATTTTTTATCTTGCATAGCCTTGTGAAATGTTATTTGCATTTTGTGGATAATCAAACTGAAGCTTGGGAAGGCTAAAAGGATTTTCCCACAGTCATACCATTAGTAGGTGCTAATGGTAGGATTACCATAAGTTGGTCAAGTGACATTTACCACATGTCTATTAAAGCAACTTGGTGACTAGAGAGGCATCAGGAGTCCTCTTCCTGAGTTCAAATCTGGCTTTAGGTACTTAATAGCTGTGAGACATTGTGTAAGACCTTTAATTCTGTTTGCCTCAGTTTCTCATCTGTAAAATGAGTTGGAGAAGGAAATGGCAAACATTGTCACTCTATTAGCCAAAATAACTCCATCCAAATGAAGTCAGATAGGACCAAAACAATGACTCAACAACAAGGGCCAGGAACCATCAGGAGCACTGGAGAAACAAAGAAGTAAAAGGCAGTTCCTGATTTCCAGGACTTCATAATCTCAGAGGAGAGACAAAATAAAAACAATTATGTACATATAAACAAGATTGTAGAAAATAAAAAGAGAGGCACTAGCATTAGCGAGTGTGAGCAAATCATCCCTTCTAAAGGATGACATTTTAGATGGAAAACCAGGGAAGCAAGGATGCTGCGATGGGGAAGGAGTGGATTCCGGGCATGGAGGAAAGGCAATGAAAATTCTTTGAGTGGAGAGATGGAGGGTCCTGCAACAGAAATTATGAAGAGGCCAGTGTTATTATATTGAAAGGTACATAGTGAAGTAGGGTTAAGAAGCCTGAAAATATAAGAGAAATAGCAAGTAATGTAAAGCTTTGAATATCAAATAAAGAATTTTATGTCTAACCTTGAAGATGTTACAGAGCTGATTAAATAGAAAACTGAAATGATTGGACTTATATAGATTGAAATGAGAAGAGACTTATGGAAGGAAACTAATAGACCATTGCAATAGTTAAGAAAAACTATATTAAGGTGGTTGCAGAATCAAAGGAGAGAAGAGGGATGAAATGAGAGGTATTAATGAGGGTAGAAATTTCAGGACTTGGAAACTAATTGGATATGGGGACAGGATGAAAGAAAGGAAGAGAAGAGGATGGCATATAAGTTTTGAGTGTTGATGACTTAAGAGAAATGTGATATTCTGAAATGTACTAGGGAAATTAAGAAGATGAGAGGGATTTTTGGGTATAGAGAGAAAATGAGTTCACTTTTGAACATATTGATTTTAGGATGTCCATGAGATATCCAGTAGGCTGTTCAGTGTCCAGTAGGTTGTCTGAGATGTGAAACGGAAGGTCAGGAGAGAGGTTAGGGCATATAAACTTAAGAATCATCTGTATTGGATTCTATTTGACTTATAGGAGGTGTTGAGATCACCAGATGAAATAGAATAGAGTTAGAAGAATAGAAGATCCCTAGCAGAGCTTCTGGAGGATACCTATACTTAGTGGAAATGTCTTAGTGGAAAAATCTTAAGAGATTTGTCCCCCATTATTCTCAGGCAGTTTCCTGTGCAAGAACTAACTAAGCCCCATCCAGCTTAGCTTCTGAGATCAGACAAGATCGGGGGCATTCAGCCTATAAAGCTGAGACAATGTTGATACATGATCTTTTATTTGCAGATGATTGTACACTCAATGCAGTCTCTAAAGTGGACATACTTCAAATAAAGTATGGATTTATCTCTGCTGCTTTTACTAATTTTGTTCTAACAGTTAGCACCAAGAAAACACAGGTTCTTCATCATCCAGAACCACACCATTCTTGAGGGAATCATCAGTTGCATCAAATGGAGAAGTTTTGAATGCTGTGGAGAAATTTATTTATCACGACAGTATATTTTCCAGGGAAGTACACATTGATAATGAGGTTGCATTGCCTGATCTAACTCAGTGTTTGGGAGAAAAGAGGTATTAGATCTATAGAGCTATTGTACTGACTTCATTGTTCCATTCCTGTGGAACTTGGACAGTGCCATATCAGGAAACTGAATAGCTTCCATTTGAATTGTCTTAGGAAGATTCTGATGATCCCTTCGAATAAAAAAAAAAATGAGACATTAAGAATCTTTCTCAAAGTAAACTGCCAAGCTTTTAAACTCTACAAAAGTAGCTTGCTAAAACGACTTTTATAGAGAGCTCACACAGGGCAAGTGCTCAGTTGGTGGTCAGAAAAAGCAATACAAGGACACTTTGAAAGTCCCTCTTAATAACTTTGGGACTGATTGTGCTACATCGAAGATACTGGCAAAGGACCACCCAGCATGGCGTGCCCTAATCAGAGAAGCTGTTGTTCTCTGTGAGCAAGGAAGAATTGAAGAAACTCAAAAGCAATGTGAGATGAACAAATTTAGAGAATCCATCTCAAATGTTCACATGAATTATTTTGTGCCTGACTTGAGTTAGAGCATTCTGAGCTCTTTTTGGCCTGATCAGCCACAGGTAGACATATTGTAACTTGACCTTAAAATAATGTCATCTTGGCCCTTTGAGAATGAAGGGCAATAACCAGATTAAGAGCCAACAAAGGAGACCAGGCAAAACTCAGATGGATAGGAGGAGAATCAGGAGAGAGAAATAGTCCCCAAACAAACATGAAAGTGGAGAGAAGAAAGTATCAAGAAGAAAAGGGTAATTATTAGTTTCAAAGACTATGGAGAAGTCTGGAAGAATGAGGATTGAAAAAAAGGCTATTACATGTGTACATTAGGATCACTGGTGATGTTGGAGAGTAGGGCGTTCTAAATTTGTGCTTAGATCTTTCTGATTCTGAGATCCACACTCTATCCAATATGAAAGCAAAGGCAAGTAAAAGAAAAGTAAAGAAAGTAAAGGCAACATTTTACCATTGTGGCCCCTACTTTACATGATATGTGTGCCTATAGAAGGACAAAAACACAATGGTAAAATTAAAGATGATGCTCTAGAAGGATGAGGTAAAATAACTGGAAACATTTGACAGGAAAGAGGAGCCTAGCCATTCCAACTTGTGTTTCTCTCTCTCTTTCTCTCTCTCTCTCCCTTCAAATTCTAAATTTATAACCTTAAGGTCCTAGAGGAAATCAGAGAGAATCTAGAATCATTTATTGATCAAGGAAGTGACATTATAAACAATTATTATATGTAGTGTGGCAAAAAGGAGTTTATAACTTAATTGAATTTCCTGCTTAAATAGCTTCCAATCTTTGTTGCATCTTAGCCTCAGAGGTTTCATTGAGTGTACAGTCATCTGTAACAAACAAACAAAAATCCACTCACCATTTCTCCCTCTGCTTTAGTCTTGGTTTGTAGTCTTTTCAAATTAAATAATTTATCCTCAAGGTGGTAGCTGACAATGTTATTCTCATCGTTGTTGAAGTGATAGCTTTGTGAAAATCATTATGATAAAAAGTATTGGGGAAAGCACACAGTCTTGCTTCACTCCATTGGTGGCTAGGAAAGCACAAAAGCATCATCCAGAGTTTGTACAAGCATGCTGCCATGAAACTGGTGTATAAAACTGATGAAACAAATTTTGACATAATTTTCCACAAATCTTCACTACTGCCAGCATCGACAGCCTTGGTCAGATTGATAAACACTGTGTACAGACCTCTGTTCTGCTCCTGGCATTTCTACTAGAGTTGCTAGGTACCATGTTGACCATTGTGCAACTGTTTCGGAAGCCACATAGGCTCTCATGTAAATGATCATCTTCCAGGGGATGGGTAAGACTATTAAGAAGGCCTTTTGAAAGAATCTTATTTGCAATGAATAAGAGAGAGACTTCTCGGTGTGATTGTCACAGGATAACTTCTTCCTTTTGCTTTATAGAGATAGGCAATGAAGGAATAACCTCTTCTTGCCATGTAATGCAGAACATTTCAGTCAGCTTTGCATGTGTAGTGGAACACCTGCCTTGTAAATCTTAATTGGAATAGAATCAACAACTGGAGTTTTGCCATAAAAGAGCACAATAACATTCAAAACCTCTTTTTCAGTTGGAAATTTGACTAGAAAGGGATTAACTTCAATCTGAGATAAATGGTCAATGGCTTCAACAATAAGTGACAGTCTTTTGAGGACATTATGGAAGTGTTCAGACCATCTCTCTGGTCTTATCGTTAATCAATAATTAATTAACCAATTAATAAATGAAGAACTGAGATGCAACATAGACAGTTGGCTTGAAAATGGCCTTCAGGATACCATAAAGATTTTTTTCCAATTGTTACTATTAACATAAAACTGAATTTCATCTACTTTCTGAGTAAAGAATTCTGCATCTTTCTAAGTTTCACTTACACTTGACTTTTGCCTTCTAGAGATGGATGAACTATCCTCCTCATAAAACCTTTGGAATTCTAATTTTTCACATAGCAGCTTCTGATCCCCCCCCTCATCATTCTCATCAAATCAAATTTGATTTTTACAAGAGTTCTGACCCAGATGAGTAATGGCAGTGCTATATACCAAAAGTTCCGAAAGCTGCTCAATCCTTTTCTGCTCCACTTTTGCCTTAAAAGGGGACTAATGGGAAAATGGAGGTGATGGTCAAGGTTTGTTGTGTGATGTCATTTTGGTCCTCTTTGAGAATAAAGACCAACCACCACCACTGTTGCCAGCTATATGTTGGTTCACCTTCCCTTTCAAGTTATTTATGAAATATTTCCTTTTAGAGAAGTGTTCTGATCTGTTGACATTAAATCTTCTGATAGTTGTCTTGTCTCAGGCATTGCTGCTTTTATTGAATGCCAATATTTAGCTTGAAGAGAATAAGTCTATGACCAATCCAACACCCTGCACCACACATTGTCTTCACCTTCCTCCCATTCTGCCTCTTTCTTCTCCTTATAGTTATGTAATTTATCAAATGTCAATTTTGTTTCAATGATTTTTTCCACAAAGTTTTATTTCATTTACTGATTCTATCTCCATGTCTCTCAAGAACTCCCTGCCATGTCTATCGTCTGTGCCTCCCTGTAATGTTCTGGTTAGCTTCTTGGAGGTTTTAGGACCAGCCTTCATTTCAGCAGAGTAATCTGTAAAGGGCTGAAAACTGAGTTGCACTGAGTTCTAAGCACTTCAGGCTAATTACCAATTGGACAATACTTTTTTAGCATATGCTTGGAGAATGACTGGGCCCACCATCCTGTGCTGGCTTAATCGGTGGGTGTATACAGTGAATGAAAAGAGTTATCAGAGGGTAGAGTAGGACAAGTGGATCATTCTTTGGTGGGTGATGGAGAGAGAGAAAGAAGGTGTGGAGATTCCTATATCTATTCCCCTTAAAGTGACCCAAAAGATCAAGAATAAAGCTTTTTGCTTATCCTGACTCTGGCTGATTCCAGGGTACTAACATGGTCCTTACAGTAATCACCACAAGAATAGCCAGGGATCAAGTCCAAAATCTTTATTGTCTCCTTCACAGTCTGTCTCCTTACCTGGGGCTGGGCTAGCTTTCTGGAGGCCCTTCAGATGAACTTTGGTCTCAGTAGGGGAAGCAGGAGAGCCACCATGAGGCCGATGAAGATGGAATGTCTCTCTGAGTCTGAGAGCTTGAACTCCAGTCTCCAGTCCTCTGTCTTCTCCCAGTCTGTCTCTGGCTGAGTTTGTCCTAGTTTATATGCTCTATTACAATTACATCATTACAATATACTGAGTATAAGCCAATCATTATGTCACTAGGACAATCATACTGAACTAGAGAACTCACATGCTAAACTAGATAACCATTGTCTTATCAATTCCACTGAGTTAACACCTTGTTTAAATCAATCATACTGAGCCTTAAGTATTCTTGTCCTTTATACCTCCTCTTAAACCTTTTGTCTTCTTCTAGAACATTACTGATTAAAGTCTCCAGGTCTTCATAAAAAAACTTTCTTTGACTTCATCAGAATTCATCATGCTTGTGCTAATTTTGATCTAACATTAACACCAAGAAAACACAGGTTCTCCACCAGCCAGCACCACACCATTCATCCATGGAATCAGTTATAGCAAATGGAGAAATATTGAATGTTCTGGATACATTCAATTATTTTGACAGTATAATTTCTAGGAACATAGACATAGATTATGAAGTTGATGCGCACGTTGCCAAAGCTAGCTTAGTGCTTGGGAGGCTTCAAAGACATTAGATTTCTTAGCAAACTATAGCACTGTTGTGCTGACCCCTTTGTTGTATGTCTGTGATCAGGAGAGAATACCAATAGCATGTCAGAGACATGAATCACTTCCATTTGAATTAATTTAAGAAAGGAATGAAGCTCATTTGCCAAAATAAGATTACTGGATACTGCAGTCCTTTCTTGAGCTAAACCATCAAGTATTCAAACTAAACTGTGCAGAGTACAACTGGGATGGGCCACATTGCTCAAATGGCAAGTGCATGTTTATCTAAAGGACTATTATCTGAAGAACTCACACAAGGCAAATCCTCATCTGGAGGGCAGAAGTGACATAATAGCACTCTCAAGGTTCTCCTGAAGGACTTGGAAATCTGTTGAGTGACAAGAGATACTAGCAAAGGAATGTTCACCATGTCATGCCCACATCAAAGCAGGCATTGTGCTTTATGCGCCAGGCAGAATTGCAGGAGATAAACTTATTTAGACATCTCCACTCCAAATGTTCAAATAGACTATTTATGTCTGACCTGTGCAATAGGCTTCTGAGCTTATATTGATCTGATCAGCCAGTCAGACACACTGTACCTTGACTCCAACATAGTGATGTTATTTTGGTCATCTTCAAGAAGGATATGGATCAAGTTCCAACCTACACTTCCTCTGTCTCCTCCCTTCTTTTCTGTCTCTGTCTTTCTCCTCCTTCCTCTCTGTCTCCTTCTTTCCTTCCCTTTCTTTTTCTCCTTTCCTCCTTCTCTGCCTCCCCCTTCCTCCCTTCCTCTCTCCCTTCTTTTCTCTGTCTCTCCCTCCCTCCCAAGTCTTCTCCTTCTCCCCCTCTCTGCCTCTCCTTCTCCCTCTCCTTCTTCCTTCCCCCCCCCTCACACACACACACATACACAAACACACATACACAATGCGCATATTCACACAGATGCTCCCCAACCACACCATAGAAACTATTAAAACTTCATGCAAAGTTCAGGTGATTTAAATACAGAGAGAAAGATCTTATCACATTTTACCTTACATGATTTTTGTGCTTTTCTATCTCTTTTAATTAAACTGTTCATTTTCACCTGTTTTTATGTTTCAGAGCAGTATCTGAAGCTTAGCTTTCCTTTGGATACATTGTCATCTTCCTTGACCCTTGCTTCCATGAGTCCCATCCAGAGCATCAGACTATTACCTGTTCAACTGTATTTTCTGACCAACTTCAGATCTTCTCATTTTTCCCTTCACTTTAAGTTTAGCCTCTACTTGTTCCTGGATTCAATGAGGGAGGTGTTCTGAGTAAACAATGAGGGGCCATATTAAAAAGGAACTTACTCCTTCAATGCTTTCGATATATGAGCAATGATTGTTTCAAAAGAGATTTTTATTTTATTTTTATTTCCAAAATTTAGAGATAGCTGATGCCTGATGGGATAAAGAACTGCTTATTCTTAATCCTCTAAGGTAGAAGAATTTCAGTGTACTAATAATAGGGAGAAAAAACATTGAAATCTACCATTTGACCCCAATGCTTGACTGTCCATCTGATTTCAGATACAATATTTTTCTATCATAGGAATCAAAAAAAAATACAATGGAAGAAAATCCTGAATACATACATGTACAGAGAAATACATCATGACAATACTGTCCTTTAAAATGGAAGACTCAAAGGCAATGGTTTCACTCTTTTAAATGGATGCAGCAGCCCTGAATAAAGAGGCTGCAGAGCTGAGATATCAAATCACCTGGAAATGCAGAACGAGGCTATGTGTTCTTGGTTATACAGAATAAGTCCATACCTATTATGTGCCAAGGTACACAGCTCAGAGTCCATTGACTTTGGAATTCTAATTTGTCGGTGATCATGTTTAACAAAGAAACAATTACCTGTCAGAGGAGAGATTTGAACTTTTGAAAAAGGGAGAAGAGAAATTTTTTTTTTTAACGCTCATATTCTTCATGCTTTTTGGCTAACGCTACCTACATAGACTTTAGGCCTCCTGATCTTGGAGACATTCTTAATTTTTCCTACTTCTTCAGTCCTTCTCCTTTCCACAATCCAGTCACTTCCCAAGTCTTATCGATTCTATGTCTGTATCAATTCTTGAATTTGTCCGTTGTTTTTGACTCCTGCTGCAACCAGTCTAGTTGATTATTGTAATAAGTTCATAGCTGCTCTCTTCTCCAATCTATTCACCACTGCCATCAGGACAGAGAGTAGCATGATAAGAAGAATGATATGAAAAAATCATTTTTAATGGAAAAAATTCCTAAATTCAAGAGTAGTGGAGAGGATTCAACACTCAATTCCGTTAATTATTATCTATATAAAACTAAGGCAAATCACTCAATCTCTGTGGATTTCACTTGGTTAGTCAGAAAACATTTATTAACAACTATTAAAATAGAAACAATTTTAAATGCTGGGAAGACAAAGAAAGTCAAAGAACAATCCTTATTGTTAAGAAATTAAGAATATAATGGGAGGAGGTGACACATAATTTTGTACAGACATGATACATTTAGAATTATTGGAGTTAATCAGCAAAGGGGTACCTAGGAAGGCTTTTCAAAGAAGGTGAAACTTTAGCTTCAACTTGAAGGAAATCAAATATTCTAAGAGAGACAGATGAGGAAGGAAAATCTATGTATGGAAAATAGTCAGTGAAAATGGTTAGAGATGGCCAAAGATAGGGTGAGAAATAGCAAGGAAGTCAGTGTTGTTGGGTAGAAGATTACATGTTTGGAGAAGTACAAAGCTTAAGGAGACTGGAAGGGTTGGAAAGTACTCTAATGGGTCCCAGTCACCCTGCAACTTTTAGAACTAAGTGCCCGTCCCTGCCCATGTAGTAAACATGAACTATTTTGGGTGTTGTTGTCTCCTCACTAAAATGAATGTGAGGTCCTTGAGGGCAAAAGATATTTTCATTTCTATATTTGTATCCTCAGAATTTAATATAATAAATTCCTCTCTCCCTCCCTCCTTCCCTCTTTCCCTCCCTCCCTTCCCTCTTTCCCTCCCTCCCTTCTTTCTTTCCCTTCTTCCTTCCTTCCTTCCTTCCTTCCTTCCTTCCTTCCTTCCTTCCTTCCTTCCTTCCTTCCTTCCTTCCTTCCTTCCTTCCTTCCTTCCTTCCTTCCTTCCTTCCTTCCTTCCTTCCTTCCTTCCTTCCTTCCTTCCTTCCTTCCTTCCTTCCTTCCTTCCTTCCTTCTTTCCTTCTTTCCTCCCTCCCTCCCTCCCTTTCTTCCCTCCTTCCTTCCCTCCCTCCTTTATTCTTTCCTCCCTTATCTTGAAGCTCTACTCTTCACAGCTTCACCTAATGAATACACCAGTCACCTTGACTTGGCTTTGCCTTATTAGTGTTTCAGTTTATGGTTTATGGTGTGTGTGTGTATGTGTGTGTGTGTGTGTGTGTGTGTGTGTGTGTGTGTGTGTGTGTGTGTGTACTAGATGTAATTGTGCCAGAGGAGTAAAAGAACCTAATCCATAGTGAGTTAATTACATAAATGTAAATGCTTATACAATTACCTTGGTTTTCTTTTTTTTTTTTTTTTTATTATTATATATATATATATATATATATTTTATAATATTATCCCTTGTATTCATTTTTCCAATTTACCCCCCCTCCCTCTATTCCCTCCCCCCGACGACAGGCAATACCATACATTTTACATGTGTTACAATATAGTCTAGGTACAATACATGTGTGCGAATATCACTTTCTTGTTGCACAATAAACATTAGAATCCGAAGGTACATGCAACCTGGGCAGACAGATATTAGTGCTAACAATTTTCATTCCCCTCCCAGTGTTTCTTCTCTGGGTGCAGCTACCTCTGTCCATCATTGATCAACTGGAAGTGAGTTGGATCTTCTTTATGTTGAAGATTTCCACTTCCATCAGAATACATCCTCATACAGCATTGTTGTTGAAGTGTACAGTGATCTTCTGGTTCTGCTCATTTCACTCAGCATCAGTTGATTTAAGTCTCTCCAGGCCTCTCTATATTCCTCCTGCTGGTCATTTCTTACCGAGCAATAATATTCCATAACCTTCATATACCACAATTTACCCAACCATTCTCCAACTGATGGACATCCATTCATCCTCCAGTTTCTAGCTACAACAAAAAGAGCTGCCACAAACATTTTGGCACATATATGTCTCTTTCCGCTCTTTAGTATTTCTTTGGGATATAATCCCAGTAGTAGCGCTGCTGGGTCAAAGGGTATGCACAGTTTGATAACTTTTTGGGCATAATTCCAGATTGCTCTCCAGAATGGCTGGATTCTTTCACAACTCCACCAGCAATGTATTAGTGTCCCAGTTTCCCCACATCCCCTCCAACATTTGTCATTATTTGTTCCTGTCATCTTAGCCAATCTGACAGGTGTGTAGTGGTATCTCAGAGTGGTCTTAATTTGCATTTCTCTGATCAGTAGTGATTTGGAACACTCTTTCATGTGAGTGGATATAGTTTCAATTTCTTCCTCTGAGAATTGTCTGTTCATATCCTTTGACCATTTATCAATTGGAGAATGGTTCGGTTTCTTATAAATTTGGGTCAGTTCTCTATATATTTTGGAAATGAGACCTTTGTCAGAACCTTTGTTTTTAAAAATATTTTCCCAATTTGTTACTTCCCTTCTAATCTTGTTTGCATTAGTATTATTTGTACAGAAACTTTTTAGTTTGATGTAATCAAAATCTTCTATTTTGTGATCAATAATGATCTCTAGTTCTCCTCTGGTCATAAATTCCTTCCTCCTCCACAAGTCTGAGAGGTAGATTATCCTCTGTTCCTCTAATCTATTTATTATCTCCCTCTTTATGCCTAAATCATGGACCCATTTTGATCTTATCTTGGTATATGGTGTTAAGTGTGGATCCATATCTAATTTCTGCCATACTAATTTCCAGTTTTCCCAACAGTTTTTTCCGAATAATGAATTTTTATCCCTAATGTTGGAATCTTTGGGTTTGTCAAAGATTAGATTGCTATAGATGTACCCTTTTTTGTCCTTTGTATCTAATCTGTTCCACTGATCTACCGGTCTATTTCGTAGCCAATACCAAATGGTTTTGGTGACTGCTGCTATATAATATAGCTTTAGATCAGGTACACTTAGACCACCTTCCTCTGAGTTTTTTTTCATTAGTTCCCTTGCAATTCTTGACCTTTTATTCTTCCATATGAATTTTGTTGTTATTTTTTCTAGGTCATTAAAATAGTTTCTTGGGAGTCTGATTGGTATAGCACTAAATAAATAGATTAGTTTGGGGAGTATTGTCATCTTTATTATATTCGCTCGGCCTATCCAAGAGGACTGAATGTCTTTCCAATTATTTAAATCTGATTTTATTTTTGTGGCAAGTGTTTTGTAATTTTTCTCATATAATTCCTGACTTTTCTTTGGTAGATGGATTCCCAAATATTTTATACTCTCAACATTTGTTTGGAATGGAATTTCTCTTTGTATCTCTTGCTGTTGCATTTTGTTAGTGATATATAAAAATGCCGAGGATTTATGTGGATTTATTTTGTATCCTGCCACTTTGCTGAAATTTTGAATTATTTCTAGTAGTTTTTTAGCAGAGTCTTTGGGGTTCTCTAAGTATACCATCATGTCATCTGCAAAAAGTGATAGTTTGATTTCCTCATTTCCTACTCTAATTCCTTGAATCTCTTTCTCGGCTCTTATTGCCGAGGCTAGCGTTTCTAGTACTATATTGAATAGTAATGGTGATAGTGGGCAACCTTGTTTCACTCCTGATCTTACTGGGAAAGGTTGCAGTTTATTTCTATTGCATATTATGCTTACTGACGGTCTTAAATATATACTCCTGATTATTCTAAGGAATAATCCATTTATTCCTATACTCTCAAGAGTTTTTAGTAGGAATGGATGTTGGATTTTGTCAAATGCTTTTTCTGCATCTATTGAGATGATCATATGGTTCTTATTAATTTGATTATTAATATGGTCAATTATATTAATAGTTTTCCTAATATTAAACCAGCCCTGCATTCCTGGAATAAATCCTACTTGATCATAGTGTATTATCTTGGAGATGATTTTCTGAAGTCTTTTTGCTAATATCTTATTTAAGATTTTAGCATCAATATTCATTAAGGAGATTGGTCTATAATTTTCTTTCTCAGTTTTCGATCTACCAGGTTTAGGTATCAGTACCATGTCTGTGTCATAAAAGGAGTTTGGTAGGACTCCTTCATCCCCTATTTTTTCAAATAATTTATATAACATTGGGGCTAATTGTTCTTTAAATGTTTGGT
This sequence comes from Sminthopsis crassicaudata, assembly GCF_048593235.1. Lineage (NCBI taxonomy): Eukaryota > Metazoa > Chordata > Mammalia > Dasyuromorphia > Dasyuridae > Sminthopsis > Sminthopsis crassicaudata. The sequence goes on along the minus strand of NC_133618.1, from coordinate 639,708,540 downwards.
AGAATTCACATGTGAATCCATCTGGCCCTGGGGATTTTTTCCTGGGGAGTTGATTAATAGCTTGTTCTATTTCTTTTTCTGAAATGGGACTATTTAAGCAATTTATCTCCTCCTCTGTTAATCTAGGGAGCCTATATTTTTGGAGAAAGTCATCCATTTCACTTAAGTTATCAAATTTATTGGCATAAAGTTGGGCAAAGTAACTCCTTATTATTTCTCTAATTTCCTCTTCATTGGTGGAAAGATCCCCCTTTTCATTTGTAAGACTATCAATTTGATTTTCCTCTTTCTTTTTTTTGATCAAATTTACCAAAGGTTTATCTATTTTATTGGCTTTTTCATAAAACCAACTCTTGGTTTTATTTATTAATTCAATAGTTTTTTTACTTTCAATTTTATTGATTTCTCCTTTTAATTTTTGTATTTCGAGTTTAATTTTTGGTTGGGGGTTTATAATTTGGTCTTTTTCTAGCCTTTTAAGTTGTAAGCCCAATTCGTTAATCTTCTCTTTCTCAATTTTCTTCAAATAAGCCTCTAAAGATATAAAATTTCCCCTTATTACTGCTTTAGCTGCATCCCAGAGATTTTGATATGATGTCTCATCATTATCATTATCTTGGGTGAAATTGTTAATTGTTTCTATAATTTGCTCTTTCACCCAGTCATTCTTTAAGATGAGATTATTCATTTTCCAATTACTTTTTGGTCTATTTACCCCTAACTTTTTACTGAATGTAGCTTTTATTGCATTGTGATCTGAGAAGAAGGCATTTATTATTTCTGCCTTCCTACATTTAATTTTGAGATCTTTATGTCCTAATATATGGTCAATTTTTGTATAGGATCCATGAACTGCTGAGAAGAAAGTATATTCCTTCCTATTGCCATTCAGTTTTCTCCAAAGGTCTATCATACCTAGTTTTTCTAATGTTCTATTTACTTTTTTAATTTCTTTCTTGTTTGTTTTGTGGTTTGATTTGTCTAAATCTGAGAGTGCTAGGTTGAGATCTCCCACTATTATAGTTTTACTGTCTATTTCTTCTTGCAGTTCTCTTAACTTTTCCTTTAGAAAGTTAGATGCTATACCACTTGGTGCATATATGTTTAGTATTGATATGGCTTCATTATTTATGCTACCTTTCAGCAGGATATAGTTTCCTTCCTTATCTTTTTTAACGAGATCTACTTCTGCTTTTGCTTGATCTGAGATAAGGATAGCTACCCCTGCTTTTTTGGCTTTACCTGAAGCATAATAAGCTCTGTTCCAACCTTTTACCTTTACTCTGTATGTATCTCCCTGCTTTAAGTGTGTTTCCTGTAGACAACATATTGTAGGGTTCTGCTTTTTGATCCAATCTGCTATCCGTCTCCGTTTGATGGGATCGTTCATCCCATTTACATTTACAGTTAAAATTACTAATTCTGTATTTCCTGCCATCGTATTATCCCCAGATTATACTTTTTTCCCTTGACCCCCCTGATCCCCCTCCCCGATATTTGATTTACAGACCCCCCTTGTGACGCGCAACCCTCCCTCTTTTTTTTTTTTTTTTTTTTTAGGATCCCTCCCCCCTCCCTCCAAGTCCCTTCACTTATTCTCCTTTTCCTTTCCCCTTTTCCTCTCCCCCCTTTTAATGAGGTGAGAGAAAATTCTCTGAAAAACAAATATGTTAATTATTTACTCTTTGAGCCTCTTCTGATGAGAGTAAGATTCACACAATGATTCTCCCCCTCACTAAGTTCCCTCAGATATGGTGTATTTTCTATGTCTCTTCCTGGGATGTAGTTTCCCTCTTTTTATCACTCCTTCCCCTTTTTCTGAACCGACCTCCTTCCCTTTACCACACCCCCCTTTTTTTCTTTTATATCAGTAAAATCAAATTATCCTTGAGTATTTTTTATATACCCACAACAAAGTTACAGTTCTCAAGGGTTCTGTGTACCTTTTTCTGTTTCTCTTCAGTCTTGTGGATGTAGATCAAATTTTTTGTTTAAGTCTGGTTTTTTTCTTAGAAACATATAGAATTCCTCTGTTTCATTGAATGACCATCTTCTTCCATGGAAAAAGATGCTAAACTTAGCTGGGTAGTTCATTCTTGGTTGCAGTCCTTGATCTTTTGCCTTTCGGAATATCAGGTTCCAGGCCCTTCTATCTTTTAATGTGGAGGCAGCCAGATCTTGGGTGACCCTTATTGTGGCACCTTGGTATTTAAATTGTTTTTTTCTAGCTGCTTGCAGGATTTTCTCCTTTGTGTGGTAATTCTGCAGCTTAGCCACAATATTCCGTGGTGTTCTTTTTTTAGGGTCTATTTCAGAAGGAGTTCGATGAATTCTTTCCACATCTACTTTCCCTTCTGTTTCTATTATCTCTGGACAGTTCTCTTTGATAATTTCCTGTAAAATAGAATCTAGGCTCTTTTTTTGGTCATAGTTTTCTGGAAGTCCAATAATCCGCAGATTATCTCTCCTAGATCTATTTTCCAGGTCTATAGATTTTCCCAGTAAGTATTTGACGTTGTTCTCCAGCTTCTCATTTTTTTTGTTTTGTTTGACTGATTCTTGGGTTCTCTGTGAATCATTCATTTCTATTTGTTCCATCCTGACTTTTAAGGAGTTATTTTCTTCTTTCACAGTTTTTAGTTCTTTTTGTAAATGCCCAATTTCATTTTTAAATGAATTATTTTGCTCTATTGAATTTTTTTCCATTTCCCTAATTTTTTTTTTTTGAGAATTATTTTCTTTTTCCAATTCAGAAATTCTATTTTCTTGAGACTTTTTTATCTTTTCCAATTCAGAAATCCTACTTTCCTGTGTTTTTTTAACCTTTTCTAATTCACTAATTTTGTTTCCCTGCATCTCCTGTGAATTCTTTATTTTTTCCAACTCCAATTTCAGGACGTTGTTATTTTCTATCATAACTTCCCTTTCCTTGCCCCATTTTTCTTCGATCTCCCTCAATTTCTTAAGAGCTTCTTCTAGGAGAGAGTTATGTGATGGGGGGCAGGAATCGTTCCCCTTTAGGTTGTTATCTTCTGAATCTTTGCTGTTAACTTCCTCGGGGTTGGATACCCGCTCTTTCTCTGTATAGAAGGAATCTATAGTTTTTCTAGCTTTTTTGCTCATACTTAAAAAATGTTTTGGGGTCTGTCCCTGGGGTAGGAAATTATTTACTTCTTTACCAGCTTCCTCCCAGACCGGATGGATGCAGCGGCCCCTGCGCCCGCGCTAAGATAGAGCTCTGGGAGAGAGTTCCCCACCCCCTCCCTGGAAGCGCCTCAGAGGTGATTAGCACTGCTGTGCTTCGAGGGCGTAGAATAGTGAAGACAGCAAGAAGCTCAGCCTATGTGTCCGGGTGGGGAGTGGACGTCTGCAGCAGGTGACGTGAGAAGCCCCTGCGCTCAAACTGGAAGTGTCTGCCAGAAACCGCGGTCCCTAGTTCAAAGGTTCCGCTTCTCTGGGACTTCCTGGAGCTGAGTTCCACTCCCTCCAGCTAAGCTAGGCAGTGTGTGTTGCCTTGGGCCGTATCCACCCACTTGTCAGTCTCTTAACTATTCTCAGGAGGTAGCTGAGGCCACACCCCCTGGTGCCGAGTCACCCCCAGGGCCTGGGGAAAATTTAATCTGAGTTTTAAAATATTTTGGCTTTCTCTTCTGAACTGCTAAATAATTAGCAGAGAAGAGCTAACAGCCTGTGCCAGATTCCTTTACCTCAGTGGCTTCTCCGATCCCAGAGCCCTTCCCAGCGCAATGGGCGCAGTGTGCCCCTACCCCACCGTCTGTGCTGGTCTTTCTTATTCCTCCCCTGAGAACTGACCTTTCCTGTTGAAACTCCAGATTCTCTTCAGCTGGTAAGTCGTGCTTCCAGTCCTTGTGGTATCTATCAGTCCTGAGCTAATTTTGAGACTTAATTTATCTAATTGGTTGTGAGGGAGTGAGGACGTTCACTGAGTCGTGTGTTTCCTCTCCGCCATCTTGGCTCCGCCCCGCCATCTTGGCTCCGCCCCTTGGTTTTCAATAATGATTGAATAATATACTAGTACATAGCTCATGTGTACAAGAATAACACACTGCAATAACCACTTGTCATGCACTCATAAGTATGGACATGATGGCCTGAAGGTTTATGGGCATACAAGTCTGTTAGTGGTTCATATATCCTTCTATAATTGCCAATTCCTATTTGAATATTTGAAGTGATCACAGTATTTCATTTGTTCCTTAGCATCATAAGAATTCCAAGCATACTTAATTGGATCACGTAGGACACACTGAAATTTAGGACACAAACCAGATTGTATTGATTGTTACACTGAATTTAGAATAGATTATAAGTTGTAATTAGGGTATGACCCTAACTTGAAATCCCTGTGAAGTATTTGAGATGATGAATTCAGTTCAATTAAAAAAAAAATCACTAAGCACCTATTATGTGACTGGATGCTGGAGATACAAAGACAAAAGACAAAAAACAGAGGCTGTTCTGTAGAAGCTTATACTTGACTGGAAGGGATATAGTCTATATAGAGATAACCAAATACAAAACAGATGCACAGTTTCATCAAATAATTTTCAGAAGGAGTGGCCACTAACAGTAGGGGGCTTAGGATCAGTTAGTCTATGTGGTGCAATAGATAAAAGACCTGGACTTGGAGTAAGGAAGACTCCTTTTCCCAAATTTGAGGCTGGCCTCAGATACTTATTAATTGTGTGATCCTGGGTAAGTTACGTAGCCCTATTTGATTCAGTTCCCTTATCTGTAAAATGGGCTGGAGAAGGAAATGACAAACTATTCCATTATATCTTCTAAGAAAACCTCAAATATGATCATCAAGAGTAGAGCATGACTAAACAGAATCAATCAACAAGAAACATTCATTAAATGTCTACTAAATGTCAGGTACTATGCTAAGAGTTGAAAATACAAAGAAAAGCAATAGACAGCCTCTGCTCTCAAGAAGCTCACAATTTTACAAGAGAGACAATATGGGAATAACTACATATAAAACAAAGTATAGACAGAATAAACTGGAGATAAGCAAAAGTGTGTGGTAGAATTTGCCACCTGAGCTAGGGATTGTAGAGAAGGATAATACAGGCAGTTTCCCCAAAATTCTTTCTATCAGGAAATGTGGTATAATGGAGATGGCATGAAATGTGAAGTCAGAAAGCCTTTATTTAATTCATGATTCTTCTATGACCCTGAGTCTCAGTTTCTTGACCTGTAAAATCAGGATCACAATACTCATCACATCTTCCTCATAAGATTGTTATCAGAAGAGTGCTTTGTGATCTTCAGAGAGCTCTGAGTAGGGGATTTTACAATTATTATTTACAATTATTATGAGTTTCTTTCACTGAGACTACTTGTTGCCTAGAATTTATTTTCTTTCTTTCTTTCTTTTTTTTTTTTTTTTGTTTGTTTTGTTTTGTTTTTCTGAGGCTGGGGTTAAGTGACTTGCCCAGGGTCACACAGCTAGGAAGTGTTAAGTGTCTGAGACCAGATTTGAAATCTAGTCCTCCTGAATTCAAGGCTGGTGCTCTATCCACTGCTCCACTTAGTTGCCTCAGACCTTAATTTATAAACAGCAACAGCACAGCACCATGTGCAGAAAATACTGTTCATTTGTATGGAGGAAGGATTTTAATGATCTCAGGATATCTGAGTTTTGATTCTAAAATCCCAGCAACTAACAGTAATGTAGGGCAATTCACTTCACCTCTGGACCTCAGTTTTCTTATGTGGTTGGAGAATGAGGGCTCTGAAGATAAAGGTGGTCTCCAAGGACCATTCTAACTTTTTGATTCAGATTCTATGAAAGACAAAGAATAACATTGAAATACCTACTATCACTTGCCTTGAGGCTGCATCTAACCCAGTGGTCCTTTTTTCCTTCTGATTTTTAAAGCAACAGGGACCTGGGTGGGATTCCAAAGTGTAATTTACATGACACACTTTGACAAAGTTGGCACGATAGAGTCTCTTCGAAAAATCTGGGGTTTTCTTTTTTCTTCCAATGCACCTTCATGATGAGGATGAATACTTTTTGCTAGCAGGGATGAATACGGCAAGGCCAGCTAGGAACTAAACGCTAACAGCCATGTCACTTTGATATTGTCCAATTAGGCAAGAGCTGTCGAGCTCATCGAAGGGTAATTTGCAGCAGATGCCAACATTAAAGCACAGATGTGGGACATTTTTCAATGGCAACTGAAAGAGCGGTGTGCAAGAAGACGGATGTCTTCATAATAATTCTTCTTGCTACATATATCACAGCAAAAAATATGCTTTCCATCCAATGATTTCAGTTCTTACCCACACAGGACATTCTATCTGTGATCTTGATATCTTTTCATGGTTTCTCTTATGCCTGGTATGCTCTCTCCCCTTACCTTTATCTTTTGGAATCCCCAGTTCATTTTAATTCCCATCAAAATCTTACATCCTTCAGAAGAGGTTTACTGATTCCTATTGCTATTTAATTTTAGCCTTCCTATTTACATTGTGTTTATTTTGTATCTGCCCATCTATGTACATGTAATTTCTCCCCTGGGGAATTTGAGTTCCTTATATTCACATATACATCTACCACACAAAAAATCCCATGTTAAAGCTTCCATAATAAAATAACAATATTAATAAAAATAATATCACTATTATATATATAAATTATTGTATAAAATTATATTATATAAATATTATATAAATTATATCACTATTACCTTATCTATATGATTTTAAGGTTTTCACAGAGGTTTATATATATTATTTCATCTGTTGCTCACAGTAATACAGTGAAATAGATTCTGTTAGATAGGACAGTTTATTGTACTTCCCATAGCTTCTAGATACTCAGTGGTGCATGATACTTGATGAACAAAGGGATGAGCTCTCTGATTTGCCATGTGTCATGATGCTGGACCTAGGAAATAATGGGTCTTGTTATTTGGGCTACAACCAGCCTCCATCTTTATGGTAGAGTGTTGTCGTAGAGTTTCTGTCTAAGTTATAGTCACAAGAGCTGCACTCAAATCCTGGCATACTAATGTGATTTTCACAAAGTCACTTAAACTCTCTAAGCTTCAGTTTTCCTCATTTAGAAAATTAGATTAGACTAGATGGTCTCTAAAATCTATTCAAATTCTCTGTTCCTCATAGAGTCATCAAATCCCTTCAAGTTTTATCTCCCTAACTTCTTTCAATGTTTCATTAGATAATATATTTGAGTTCCCTTAGCTCTCCTCTGTTTAACTTCATCTTGATGACTTTCAATACCCTTCTATTTTATACCTTAATATCTGATAGCATAAAAGTTAAAGTCAGTAAGAACTCTAGAAATGGAAACAAAACTACAAAATATTTCGTGACTTTAGAAGTGGATGAATCTGTCTCATTTCCCTGCCAACCCCTCCCCCTCATTTTGTTGTTGTTGTTGTTGTTTGTTTGTTTTTGTTTTTGTTTTTGTTTTTGTTTTTTTGGTTTTTTTTGTATTTTTTTTTGTATCTTTTTTACTTCCTATCTAGCAACTGTTTCATATCCTTGGTATATTTTTGGTGGAATTTAAGGGAACATCTTTTGTTTGGCAAAATGCATTTCTTTTTCTTTAAGCTTTTGCCTTCTTGTACCTGATTCCTTGTTTTCACTGTGTTTCAGTTTGAACAGTAAATTAAAGTAACATGGCCCCATTTCCTGGCACACCATGGTTCTATTTGCATTTTAACTTTGGATGGCATTTTTCAACTCTGTCTTTTCTCCTTGGTTTTGTTCTCCCTCCTGAAATATTTATTGCTCACCAAGTTTCTTAGATTCTGCTAAGGGCTCATTTGTGTCATCCAATAGAAGAGCAAGATGTATGTTATTTTTAAGGAACTTTTGATGTGGTTGTGGAGATGAGATTTACATAAGAAACAAGTACTGATTTAAAATGACAATAAAGTCTGAGCCAGTTTTCAGATGAAGAAATTAAAGCTATTTCTAGCTATGTGAAAAAGAGCTCTAATACATTATTGATTAGAGAGATGCTAATTAAGACAACTAAGGTACCACTTCACACCTCTCAGACTGGCTAAGATGATAAGACACGATAATGATAAATTTTGAAGGGGATGTGGGAGAACTTCGAAACTAATCCATTATTGGTGGAGTTGTGAACTGATCCAACCTTCTGGAGAGCAATTTGTACTATGTCCAAATGCATATGCTTTGATCCAGCAGTCTCATTACTGAGTCTGTATGCCAAAAACATTATAAAAGTGGGGAAAGGACCCAACATGTGCAAAAAACCCTTTTTATAATGGCAAGGAACTAGAAATTACTTCGAGAATAGCTGGATAAGTTATGATATATGATATATGATCATATAACTGAATATGGGGATTACATTTTGATTGTTAATGTTTGATTTACATACCTATTCTATGTAACTATCCAAGACCATGGTCAGATTGGCAGTTCAGGAAAAATCATTTTGGCAGCTGGGTAGACATGAGTTGGAGAGAGGAAAGACTTGTTGAAAGGAGACCAATAAAGAGGCTATTGTAGTAATAGTTAGGCTGTCATATCCTACTTGAAGGATGTTCTGATGTTGAAAATTGTTAGCACTCTTCCACACTGAAATTATTTACTTCCCTTTACTTAAGGAGAATATAACTTCTTGAGAGCAAAGATCCCTTGACTGTTGCCTTTATGTATACAGCAGGTAGACTAGTACTTATAGATATTCACTGAATAAAATATGCTAAAGTCTAAAATATGATATCTATATTACAAGCAATTGATGAAAACACATGTGAAAAGCAGAATTCAGCTTGGATATGTAGGTCAACCCTGGATTTTACTTGACTAAAAAGGAAGGTCAATGTTAGGGATAGACAGGAAATATGATTAGATAATTAGTTAAGGGCAGATTGTAGATGATTACTTTGGAAGCCATGCAGAAAATCTTGAGCTTTATGTACTATGAGAAGGAACCATTCTTGAGTATGGAATTAATGGTTTTGGAAGATCCAAAACCCCAGTCCCAACTTGCCATCCTTCTGAAAATGCATATTTATCAATCACTTTCACATGAGTTACGTTTAGGAAGTTTTGGATCATTTTTTACTTCTCTATTTCCTAATCTTACTTTCCCCATATTTCAACAAATTCTCTAGAGTCTCTTTGAAGTACTCTTTAGATTAATCCCATAAGCAATTTCTGTCATCATCACATATCATCATATTTTACTAACAGGACTTCTTTCCATCAGAAATGCCCACTACATAGAATTTATGCAATCCTGAGCAAACTTCTTGTCTATTTCATATTTTTTAAAATGGGGGCTCTTTATATAGTCTTTCAGGTCCCTTCCTGCTATAATTTCTAAAATCCTAGATTGCCTTCTTCTAGTAGTCTTTTTTTCCTATCCAATTTATTCTGAAAAATGCTTCCAGTCTTCTTCAAAATTTCAGATTAGAGGCCAGATCTCGTGACTCACAGTCTAATATTCATCATAGCCACCCTCTGCCATATTTATTTTCTGACATCGCCTAACTTATGTTGCTTCTTTGTGTTCTCTTCCCTAATTACTAAGTTATTTGAATTATTATTATTAATATTGTAATAATTTATTATTAATACTAAATACTCCCTGCCAACCCTTCATCAGTACTGAGTCATAGTCTATACCAGGATTGTGACCTATTTCTCAAATTCTTCATCTATTTCTTCTTTCTATCCAAGGGAGTCAGTATTCTACTCCAATGATAAAATCACTTCTATTTTCCTATCCGCCTCATTCAAGCATTCTTTTTTTAGTTTCTTGATTTGTTTCTTGAATTTCCTTATATTATAGTTCTTTTTTATATACAACGAAAATATCATATACGATGATAGCTTCCTCCTGTTTCTTTTGAATTAGAAATGACCAAAACAGAACCAAGGTCCCATCTACGGAATCTCAGTAATACCTATGAGTTCAAGTTTGCCTCTTTGAGTTAGGAGACAGCTCACATTATTTACCACCTAATTTGGTCTTTTTGCATATATATTCGATGGAATGTATTTTATTTCTCTTTCTTTTCTGGGAATGTTGTCTTCTGTCAACACCTGTTATTCTTGCTACTTCTTTATAGCTACTCTCTATAAATTTGGGACACAAACACTTTTCTTTCTTTTTTCTTGATATTCTAATACATTTATTCATATTGATAGTTGATATTTTTTTGTAATTTTATGTTTTTTTATTTTCCATATTTTTTCAGAAAAAGCATCCTTAGACTTTAGTAATTTGCCAAAAGAATCTGTGATATGTTAAGAACACTTCCTTTATGGTATATAACTTTGTAGATACACATAAATAGTGTTCTTCCTCCCTATCCTTTTTAAAATCCTTTGAATTAAATCCACAAGACCCTTAAAAACTGTACTTTTACTAGCCTTTGTGAGATATACTCCATCTCCAGCCAAAAATATGTCACGCATATGTTTTAAGCCCTGTGCCAGATGTCCATTCTCAGACAATGCTGTCTTAGCTACTTACTTGCCAAATTATTTTTTCCCCTTCTGTCTTCCTAGTTTTCAATTGGCAATAGTGAGGAAAACACAAACTGTGTTCCTATGGTCTTCAGTTTCTTAGAGCAGACTTAATAATTGTTGACAAAATTTTTAAAGTTCCTTCTGGCAGTGTCATTTGTGCCTACTTGAATTACCAGAAGTGGGTAGCCCTCATCTATTTTGATAGGAATTTCTTTATTAAACATTAGGTATATGTTCTGGGAAGGCATAAGAACTCTTTATTGTGATTCGTTTAACAAATAGTTGTTCTTTCTAGTCCTAATCAGGGACCTGTTAGTTTCTGATCATCTTCCATTTTTCTTTTGATCCTTTCTCAATATATGATAATTTTAGTGGGTCTATTACCTATTTTATTTTTTAAATGACAATTACCTTTTTTCTTATTAAAGCATCTATTCTTTTCAGGAAGAGCTTCAAAACTCATTTTAGTGCTACCTTATGCAGCTATACTTTTCATTTCCCTTCTCCTCTGTATTATGGTCTTTCACTTTGCTGCTCTTTTTTCTAGCTCAGAACTCTCCTTCTCAAGGAAGGTTTGTTTGTGTTTCCTTTGTGAACTCTTCCTACCTGGAGTGTTGAGAGTAACTTCAAGTATGTCCTCTTACATGTAAAGTGCTTAACAGTCAACTGACAATTGCAGGAAAACAAAAACTAAAACATAACAAAATCATTGGACATTGGATCTAACTCACTCAGTTTTTGTAGTTTTCCATGAATTTAATTTTAAATATTATTTTTTAATGCTACTTGTGAGGTTCCTACAAGTGGTAAAACATAACTGTAAACACCTGGTTAAAACTAATTCAGTCAATTATCCACTCTTAATAATTTGGTAATCTCACTTTCCTTAATTTCAACAACTTCACAACTACACTCCCTTCTCTTCAAGCACTGCGCCAACCCCATTTGTCTAACAAACTTGTCCTATAAAGTTGTTTTACTCCCTAATTGTTCCACTTGTCTTTTCTTATTTACTTTGCTTTTTCTTGCCAATGACTTTTTATTATTCTTCAAGCTCCAATTCCTAATTCTCTTTGATCCTCCTTCATACTTTAATATTCTCCTTGATTTTCCTTGATCTGCTCTCTCTTTCAATTTACAAATATAATTTAGGCTACTATCTGAGCTCGAACGTTTCTGTACCTCAAATTTGACCAGATTTCTTCTCTTCCTCACCAAGTTCAAAATCTGACATATTCAACCTACCATGGAGGGGGGAGGAGGGGAAAAATTAAAACAAGGGGTTTGGCAATTATCAATATTGTAAAATCACCCATGCATATATCTGGTAAATAAAAACTCTTATTAAAAAAAATATTTCCCCTTCTCCTTAATTGGTCAAAATAAGTCTTTCTCTTTTTCTTCTTCTTTCCATAGAAGCTGGAACCATAATAATAATAAAGTTAATATCTGATATTCACTTAATGCTGCTTTATATGCATCCTCTTGTTTGACTCTTAAAACAGTTACAGGTTGGACTCCTTAAAGCCACCTATCTTATCTGATCTTGGAAGCTAAGCAGAGTCAAGCCTAAGTTATTCAACCATTTGGTAATGTTGGGTGCTATGGGCCTGGGAATATGGTATAACATTATGGAAAGGGTGCTGGATTCAGTCAGAGGACTTGGCTTCAAATTCTGTTTTTGCCCATTACCACTTTTGTACCTTGGAGAGGTCATTTATTCTACTTGGACCTCAGCATTTTCATCTATGACACGAGAGGGTTGTATTCAATGACCTTTGGAATAGAAATATTCTTTGATATAGGAAAATCCCTTTATCAATTCAGTCTCCTCCTTGTTCTACAACTTATGAATCTTGGAAAGGAACTTCAGGGATCAAGCAGTTATTTGAATTACCTGGAGTCACATATATAGTAAGTAGAGGCAGCTAGAGGCAGGACATGCCTTTGGGATGCTCAGGCAAATTCTCCCTTTGCTGCTGATCTCTGTTTCAGTGAAGAAGGAAGTGAGGTAGTTCCTCAACAGTCACACAGTTTAAAAACAGTTCACCTGGACTTCTCTGATAGACAATAAATCTAAGCCTTATTGTAGCCCCTGCTCCATGTTACCTAACACAGATCCCTCTGCAGACCCTTTTAACTCTAGTCAAATCATATGCCTAAAAGATCTTTTTGTTATGAGCTCTGGATCATTTTGTGATGCTTTTTATATCTTCTTAAAAATTTCTGATCTTTTTGCTACAAGCAAGAAGCACCCATTACTTACCAAGCAATGAAACTTCAGAAATCTGTCCATATGAACTTTCCCTTCCCCTTTTATCTTTTTGTATGGTTAGATTGGTCTATTACATTCATACTGTTGGGAAGGCATTTTTTTTTAAGCAACAACTCCTTATTTGAAGTTTTTGTCCCAGTTATTATCTGCTCTAACCAGAGTCTCTTTTCAACATTATTTTATTTGTGAGGGAAGAACTGGATCCAATTTTTATGTCTAGCATGTTTACATTTCTTCCCTAGGTAAATTATCTCCCAGTTTCTATGTTAAACCTCATCTCATTATACCTGCCCATCTCCCCAAGCTTGTCACTCAGTAATTCAGGTATCTCAGCTGTTTACTTTCTTTCTGCTTTAGAATTAGCAGCACATCTGATTCAAGTTGGCATCTAAATCACCTGATGTTTCACAGGGATAAGGAAAGAGAAGTATAGCTTCCTAAGACCAGCCTGTGTGGGACCTGCTTCTCCACAAATACTGAGGTTAAGTCAGTGATTGATGTTTTCAATCTGTCAAATATTGTTAATTTTTTTTAAGTGAAGAAAAAAGGAGAGAGTTAGGATAAGCTGCCATTCTTATTCATGGCATGGTTTTTCCTCATCTGGTTTTAAGCCCTCTCTCAGTAGTCTCACTGAAACTAAGATATTTATGTTAACATCATCCCCTGAACCTTTCAGGGTCAGCAAGGGATTAAATGGCGGGTCACAGCAAATATCCATATGAATATACATGTATATATATATGTGTGTGTGTGTGTGTGTGTGTGTGTGTATAATATATATATTTATTTATTTATAATACATAATTACCAAGGCCCCAAGCTCTAGGTTTACATGAGCTGACTCCAGCCTTGGGGAAAGCTACAAATGATTACTCTATTTTTGTCTCTCCTTGTCTGCAGAGAGATATCTTCAGATGTGGATGAATAGGAATCCCAATTCCCATACTATTAAATAAGATAATAGATGCTTAATAACTGCTTGTTCCCTTTCTCTCTTCTCTTTTTCCCATACAAGTAGGCAAGATAACAGATGCATTTCTTGGGCACAACCTGCTCTATACATGATACTCTTTATATCACCACAGATATAGTACACAAAATTCAAGTATACTAGGAGCCCATATACATTATAGAAAATGCCTAAAGGGATTCATAATAGCCCATAAAACCCACAGTTCTCTTCTATCTTCACTGAATTCTTTCAGAGTCTGAAAATCCTACACACTGAAAGAATTTTGAGTCCTCCCAGAAGGAAAGTGAACTTGAGGCTCTCAGCAGGCAGCGGTACAGAACTCATTTAAGTTAGTTCTTACCATTATGATGTCTGTTTTCTCCCCCTTCCATGTAAATATTCATGGCAGCACCCATGTTTTGTGCTTAGGGATCACTAGACAAATATTTTTTTCCTCAATAGAAATCCATATAAATAGTCTTTATTAGTACTTTCCTGAGGATTTGGATTCTTTGGAGAGAAAATAATTCTAGGCTAAAGAAAGATAAGCCCTATTCTATCAGACCCATACATTCTTAATGATTCATCTTAATAAGGGAGCGTAAAGGACAGTGGCTTGCTCCAATATATTTTGGGTTTAGTCCCTTGTTGTTCTTCCTTATAGGGACCATGTATAAAATTGACTTCATTTGATCATCCCTCCCTGAAACAGGAGACTAGAATTCAGATCTGTCCTTGCCCAAGATAGCCCCTCTCAGGTCAAGAGGTGAGATCTCTTCTTCAATCTTAAGCCTTTATATTAAAAGCTCTTTCAGGTACTGTTTTTGCCTTTCTATGTTACTCCAACACTTAGCACAATGCTTAGCACACATTAAATGCTTATGAATGTTTGTTGACTTGACTCTCAAAATCCTTGTATAACTTATCTATTTATTTCCCTTATGCTAAGAAACTCAAACTCAAGCCTTTGCTTTCTGATCTGTTCTTATAGAAAAGGAAAACAAAAAACTAAATGCAGGAACTTAGAGTCCAGAATACTTCTTTTGAAAAAGAATGTATGAAAGAACATTCTGTCTTTGTCATATATTTCCCAAAGAGATCTCTTTTCCTATTGTGCTTTCAGGATTTCTCCAGAAAAGTAAGTGAATATAGAAAAGAAAATGTTGTTGACTATTGGGCTGCTTCTACTCATAAGCATATATGCACTAAAGTAATTCATTTTGGCATCCGTTCCAGTCCTAGAGACTTAATCCCCTGATAGATTTAGTCCTTGTAACAGGGTGCCAAATGTCATGTCCATATTCTCCATGGGGAGATGCAAATAAAATTCTAAAGCAAAAGTTCTTTACTATGCTCATCATATCAAACGGGGGCTCCTTTCATCACCTCCTGATATATATATATATATTCAATGTAATTTCTCAAACATACATTAAATGCCTCCTATCTCTAAAAGGAGCCATTCTAACAAAATGCTGGGAATACAAAGATTAAAAAATGATACAGCCTCTTCTTTCAAACACATGACTTTCTACTGATGGAGGTATCAGAGTTACATAGAGAAGCATAATAAGAGAAGTGATGGGAGTAAGAGTGTGATAAAGATAAAATAAGATAGTTTGAGGGAAAAGATAATATTTTTTTAGCTTAGAAGGTCAGAAGAGTTTTCATGGACAAGTGCCATCTGAATTGACTCTTGGAGGATGATGAAGACACTGTAAGTATAAAAGAATAGGACTGATGATTGCACTGGCATAGAGTATTCTTGAATGAGCAAAATCCCTT
The DNA here is from genome assembly GCF_048593235.1 of Sminthopsis crassicaudata. NCBI lineage: Eukaryota > Metazoa > Chordata > Mammalia > Dasyuromorphia > Dasyuridae > Sminthopsis > Sminthopsis crassicaudata. The sequence continues at coordinate 639,693,016 of NC_133618.1, read as the reverse complement.
TTCTAAGGAAGGTTGACACTCTTTCCAAAACTTATTGTCTTAGAGTTGACTGAAGTCATTGAGAACTTAAGGGAAAGATTACATTTCAGATGTATGACTTGGTTCCAAGTTTTTGGCAGCTGGGTGGCTCAGTAAAGAGAATTTGGAACCTGAAATCAGAGTAAGATCAAACCTTACCCAGACACTGATGTTTGTCCCCATAAGAAATTCACTTTCCCAGCCTGAAATTCCTCATTTATAAAATGAGGAATAATGATAGCATCTATGTCATGAGATTATTGTGTGCTTTATATATGACAGCATAGATAGAACAATTTGCAAACATTGAAGATTTCTGAAAATGTATCTTTTTGTAGTTTAGAAGCCAGATTGCTATCCATTATTTTTCATTTCTTCTAAGTGTATTATATTATATAATTATATATAATGTGTGTTATATATTATATAAATAGTATTAAATATTATAGTATTATGTATAATAAATAATATATTAACATATCTATGTCATATGTTATTATGTTTTATTTGTTATTATATTCTGCTTTAAAACTTCAACTTCATGGACAAGGCTTATGAGACTTCTTTGCTTCTTCATCTTGAGAAATTCTTATTCATATTCAATGAACACAGTGTGTCTTTGTCCTTACTAGTACCAATGCCTATAAAGCCTCTTGTGGAATTCCATACCCAATATCACTTCTTCTTGACCAACTCCCATCAACCCCCTTGGTTGGGCCTTTCCCCTTCAGAAGTCACACAGCTAATTTATTTTTCTTTCCAAGACTCTATTCATGTAGTATTGTGCATTCATGTTTTATGTTCCTATTTGACTATAAACAAAAAGAGAGAATGGACTATGTCTAATCTAATTGCTCTCTAGTGCTTAGCAAAACTTTTGGTACATTTCGTTTAGCCATTTGTGTCCCACTCTTTGTAACCCCACATGGGGGTTTTCTTGGGAAAGATACTAGTGTGGTTTCCCATTTCCTTCTCTAGTTCATTTGACAGATGAGGAACTGCATCAAACAAGGTTTTTGTTAGGGTCACACTGCTAGTAAATGTCTGAAGTCACTTTCAAGCTTAGGAAGATGAGTCTTCCTAATTCCCAGTGCTATGCTCTATCCATCGTACCATTTAGTTAAATAATCTCTGAGTAATCTGACTCCATTCGGTGATGTGATTCTATGCAGTTGCTTCTCTATGACTACCATTTTCTTTGTAGGATGCATTTTATAGTTTGGAGTGGAAAATCTCTATGAAACCTTACAGTTCTAAATAGGCAATAAGCTTTGATCGGCTTATCATTTTTATGACAGCCTCTCCTCTTCCTCAATTTGTCCACCCTTTTCTATTGCTCTCTACAGGCAAAAAAGTTGAGTGCCCCGATAAAAACTGAATTCCTTGCAAACCAGACATAAGGAGATTGAAAACAGAGGAGGTATAGACTAAAATTCTTTAGAGAGCTCCTTGCCTTATTATTGTTAGTTCTAATAGGGTTTTAAAAGCTCTGGCCATATGTGCACATACATAAATATGCAAACACATACCTATTAGTTTATAAAAAAAATCCACAGTCTTTAAGCTACCTTGGGAGCAGACTAAATAATTGAAAAGCTATCCACAATCATTTACAAATACTTACCATATTTGCTGGGTTCTATATTGCCTTCTTACAGATTTTATTACGATTTTAAACTTTAATAATTTGGGTTGTAGCTCTGATGGATACGAGCTGAAAATAGTATTAAAAATAAATGTATTAATATTTAAGACAAGTGGGTAGCTTCATCACAGTCCATCTAGACTTATTTCAGATTCTGAAATGACTCTGGACTTCTGTGGATTTTGGGCAGAATGTCTACAAGCAGTTATCTGTAGAGCACTTTGTAAGACATCATAGTGTAGTGATTGCAGATAAGATGGAGTAAGGAAGGTCTAAGATTGAGGTCCACTTCTGTACATAGTTTTTTGGTTGTCACTAAGGAAACCATAAGGTCTTCAGTGCCCCAGGCAACTCTCCAAGCTTATAAATAGCTGGGTACTTATCTGCACAGTTAAAAGGAAGTCTCTTTACTTAGAGCTACATACATTACTTAAATCTTGTTAAAAAATAATGTTAAAGTTTGGAGAGAGTTTTACATAGATCAGTTTATCTCACCCAAGGGAGTTTTCTGTCTAAGGGTATAATTATAATTGAATATTCACGTTCTTTTATGCTGAGCATCTGGTCCATGCCCTGCCATCAATTACCTAATAGGGGATCTTTCAATCTGAAGGATTTTTCTCTGCCTTTTGGTATTTCTCAGTCACTAGTGTGATAGTAATTCTAGCTGCACCTGTCATCTCTCAGTCTTTTCTGATCATATGCGTCCTAGTGTTAGGTTTTCAGTCTCAGTTTTTTAAGATAAAAAATAACTATTTGAAATAGTAGTTTTTTTTCTGTATTCGCCATACATTTTCTTATTGGCTACAGTTATTATTCTAGGGAAACCATGGCCACATATTAAATAGATTTTGTTTCATGTGGGGAAAAAAAAAGAACTATCTCAAATGAGTTGGGTCCTGAAGCTCAAAGAATTAAGGTTTATAGCAGCCAGTAGAAGAAAATTCACTTTGCCTTGAGACACTTTAAATTGTTCCTGTCAAAACATTAACATCAAAAGACTGTAAGAGAATTTTGCAAAGGTCCTAGATGGGCATTGCTCTTTCTGTCTTTGTGGAAATGACAACATTATTCATTAATTATTTCTCTCTCTAAAAGAGTCTGAGAAAGGCAGAATCTCTTTTTCCAGGAGTTCTCTTTACCGCTTTTGAATTTACAGCACTGTCAGCATTTCTATGAGAAAACTGTACTTTCAAGGATTTAAAATGACTAAAAAAAGGGAACACCAAGATGAAATTTAGGAAAACCACAGCTGATCTCAATGTTTGGACTTTTTTCTTTAGCAAATCAAAGGAATATGCTTTTCTGTCCAATTTCTTGTATAAAATAAATGACATTTATCACGTGGAACCAGGTCCACTGTAACCACAAAGTTCTGGTACCTGAAAATCCACAGCTTTATAAACTTAGATTTATAATAATTAAAGAATATAATGTGCAGGGGACAGCTAGGTAGTGCAGTGAATAGAATACCAATCCTGAAGTCAGGAGGACCTGAGTTCAAATCTGGTCTCAAACACTTAGCATTTCCTAGCTATATGACCCTGTGTAAGTCACTTGGGTAAGTCACTTAACCCCAATTGTTCTCAAGTCACTTGGGTAAGTCACAAGAATTTATTAAACCCCAATTGTCCTCAGACTGCTCTCTTATGGGGAGGGGGAAATGATATGTGCACAACTAAACAGATGTAATATAAAGCAGACCCAGAGGAATAGAAAATACCTGGAGGTATTAGTTTCTAAATTGTGTTTTGAATTTAGTGGTGAGAAAAGAGGACATTCCACATAGGAGAGGCAGTTTGTATAAAGGCATGGAGCAGAGTAGAGAGAAGCAATCTAGTTTAGAGGAAACAGTTTGCAAGTCAATTTTCTTAGAAAGCAAAATTGGAGGGTAGAAGAAAAGAAGTAATGTATTATAAGCCAGAAAGAGGGTATGGGGGGGAGTGATGGGGCTTTAAATGCATAGCTAAGGATTTTCTATTTTATGTTAGAGGTAATGAGGAGCTAGTCAAGATTTTCAATTGTGGGAAGAGGATAAAACATGATTCTCCATTTTAAAAATCATTTGGATAGTTGGTAGTGGGCTGATTGAGCAGAAATAAATGGGAAGCAGTAACTAATTATATGGTTACTGAAACAATCCATGTGAGAGGGAATGAAGGTCTGACTTAGGATAGTCTCTATGTGAGAGAAATGAATGCATGAAGTGTTGTGGAGGAAGCATTAACAAGACTTGGCAACCAGTAGGGTATGGGAATGTGATGATGTGGGAGAGTTAAGGATAACGAATATTGTAAAACTGAGTTGCTGGAAAGGTGATGATGTACTTAGAAGAGGTAGGGACCATTAGAGGAAGGCTAATTTTCTAAGTCAAAAGAACAAACTCTGTTTTGAACTTTTTGACTTCAGGATGGCCATGAGGTATCCAGGTAATAGAGTGGTCAGGTGGAAATCTGGCATTGGATTTCATGAAAGAGATAATGTCTGGATATATAGAATTTAGGAACATTTACTTAGTGATAATGGAACTTGTAGGCATTAGTGTGTGTATGTGTGTACTGTGTGTGTGTGTGTGTGTGTGTGTGTGTGTGTGTGTGTGTAAAAGAGACAGATGCAAAACAATAAAGGAAAATACAGAGATGGTGAGACACAGACACAGGCACAGAGACAAAGGGAGGAAAATTGGACATGGAAAAGCCTGGGGGAATAGTCCATGCTGTTGGCCAAGGGTGATGACACAAGAAAAGAAACCAAATAGCCAATTAGGTAGGAGGCTATCCAAGATAGTGTAGTATAGTGTAAAGAAGAAGATATCAAGGAGAACAAGGTGCTCAATTTGGGTGTGTTAAGGGGTAACATCCTGATATAATAATAGGTAAGGTTAGTTATAGAGAATCATTTTTAAATTGTTGTCTAGCTACACTAATCACATCACTTAAGGACACTGTAAAAATAGGCAAAGCGATAAATGGAGTAATTTGGAGTCCTAAAATGTGAATATGTTGTGTTACCCAGATGCCACTTCTTCCTTGATCCCTCCCATATGCAATCTAGTAGGCTACCACATATAAAATATCTCTACTTGATTCCCTTCAAAGCTAGTCTCAAAGCCTATCCTGTGTTGTATTTATTTGTTCATATGATTTATCCTCTTACTAGATCAGTAAGTTGTAACAGGAGGAATGTTTTATTTTTTAAAAAGTTCATCTTTGAATCCTTAGCAGGGAGCATTGTGTGTTAAAGATTTAAAAAAATACTCTTGGGTGTCTATTTGTATTGAACTTAATGGTAACCACAAAGGGAGTTTTTCTAGAAATTCAATTAAATAAACATGTTTCACTAACTCCTTTATTCAGAGACTGTAATCTTAGATGAAGGGTGATAATGTTCTTTTATTTCTATCCTGAATCATAGCTAAATAGTAGGATCATAAGATCATAGGACTAGAAGATTTAAAGAAACCTTAGAGATCATCTGTTTGAACTCCATAATTTTAAAGATGAGAAAACAAAAGTTTAGCATAGGGGAGTTGCTTGCTGTTGGATTTTGTTAGTGATGTATAAAAATTCTGAGGATTTAAGTGGATTTATTTTGTATCTTGCAACTTTTCTAAAGCTGAGAATTATTTCTAATAGCTTTTTAGTTGATTCTCTAGGGTTCTCTAAGTATGCCATCATACCATCTGCAAAGAGTGATAATTTGGTTTCCTCATTACCTACTCTAATTCCTTTAATCTCTTTTTCATCTCTTATTGCCAAAGCTAGCATTTCTAAAACAATATTGAATAGTAATGGTGATAATGGGCAAACTTGCTTCACCCCTGATCTTATTTTGAATAGTTCCAGTTTATTCTCATTACATATGATACTTAATGATGGTTTTAAATAGATGCTACCGACCATTTTAATGAAAAGTCCATTTATTCCTATACTCTCTAGCGTTCTTTAATAAGAATGGGTGTTGGATTTGATCAAATACTTTTTTTTGCATCTATTGAGATAATCATATGATTTTTTGTTAATTTGGTTATTGATATAGTCAATTATGCTAATAGTTTTCCTAATATTGAACCAGCCCTGCATTCCTGGTATAAATCCTATGTGGTCATGGTGTATTATACTGGGCATGATTTCTGTAATCTTTTTGCTAATATTTAACTTCAGATTTTTGCATTAAAATCCATTAGGGAGATTGGTCTATAATTTTCTTTCTCTGTTTTCATCATACCTGGTTTAGGTATCAATACCATGTCTAAGTCATAAAAGGAAATTGGAAGGAAACCTTCCCTCCCTATTTTTTTCAAATAGTTTATATAGTATTGGAATTAATTGTTATTTAAATATTTGGTAGAATTCATATGTAAATCCACTTGGTCCTGGGAATTTTTTCTCAGGGAGCTGAATAATAGCTTATTCTATTACTTTTTTCTAAAATGGGACTATTTAAGTAATTTATTTTTTCCTCTGTTAATCTGGGCAATCTATATTTTTATATTCCTCCATTTCACTTAGATTATCAAATTTATTGGCATAAAGTTGGGCAAAGTAACTCTTAAGTATTGCTCTAATTTCCTCTTCATGTAGAAAATTCTCCCTTTTCATTTTTGAAACTAACAATTTGATTTTCCTTTTTCTTTTTTCTAATCAAATTAACTAAAGGTTTATCTATTTTTTTTTATAAAAGCAACTCTTAATTTTATTTATTAATTCAATAGGTTTTTTCCAGTTTTATTAATTTCTCCTTTTATTTTTAGAATTTCAAGTTTGATCTTTAATTGGGGGTTTTTATTTGCTCTTTTTCTAACTTTTTTATTTGCAAGCCCAATTCATTGATCTTCTCTTTCTCCCCTTATTACCACTTTGGCTGCATCCCACAAATTTTGTTATATTGTGTCATTATTGTCATTCTCTTGGATGAAATTATTAATTGTGTCTATGATTTGCTGTTTCACTTATTCATTCTTTAGGATGAGATTATTTAGTTTCCAATTTATTGGAATTACCCAATTTATTTCTGCCTTTCTGCATTTGATTTTGGGGTCTTTACGTCCTAATATATGGTCAATTTTTATATAGGTTCCATGAACTGCTGAAAAGAAAGTGACCTCCTTTCTGTCTCCAATTTTCTCCAAAGATCTATCATATCTAACTTTTCTACTATTCAATTTATCTCTTTAACTTCTTTCTTGTTTATTTTTTTGGTTTGATTTATCTAGATCTGAGAGAGCAAAGTTGAGATCTCCCACTATCATAGTTTTGCTGTCTATTTCTTCTTGCAGCTCTCTTAATTTCTCCTTTAAGAATTTTCATGCTATACCACTTGATGTGTATATATATATATATATATGTATGCATATATACATATATATGTACATACATACATATATGTGTATATACATACATATAAATGTATATATATTTACTATTGATATTGCTTAATTATCTATAGTACCCTTTAGCAAGATATGATTTTCTTCCTTATCTCTTTTAATTAGTTCAATTTTTGTTTTTGCTTGATCTAAGATTAGGATGGCTACTCCTGCCTGCTTTTTTTTTTTAACTTCACCTGAAGCATAATAGAAACCTTAACTCTGTATGTATCACTCTGCTTTAAATGTGTTTTTTGTAAACATCATATTATAGGATTCTGGCTTTTAATATAGACTGCTATCTACTTATGTTTTATGGGAGAGTTCATCCCATTCACATTTATGGTTAAAGCTATTAATTGTGTATTTCCTGCTATCTTATTATCCCAGATTATACTTTTCTATTTCCTTTTCTCCTTATCTTCCTCCCCAGTATTTTACTTATGAGCACCACTTGCCTCAGGCAACCCTCCCTGGTTCTTATACCTTTCTCCTACTATTTCTGTCTTCCCTTCTATTTAGCCTACCCCTTCCCTTTTTTCCTTTCCCCTCCCACTTTTCAATAAGGAGAGAGTTGGGAGTTAAGTGAACAAGGTCAGGAAAGTAGTGAGTACAACAATTAGAATCAATTAACTTCTCAGCATGGTTTTTAGCACTCTCCACAATCAGGTTCCCTAAGGCCTTTGTAATCTTATATTATCTCTTCTTTACATTTTCCATTTTAGTCACATTGGTTTTCTATCTATTCTGTCTACAAAACCTTTCACTTTCCACCTCCATAACTTTGTGCAAGGGGTCAGGCATGTTTGGAACAAACTCCTTTCTTGCCTCTAATTTATAACATACTAAAGTTTTTGTAAAGCTCTACTCAAGTGCCACCTCCTTCTTGAGGATTTTTGCATTACTTCAGTTATTATCATGTCTCCCTTGTGAAATACTTTGTATTACTTTGTGAACACTTTGCATTTATTCCCATAAGTACAGGCTGCATAAAAGTGTGCATATAGTAGAATGGGACCTCTCTGAGGACAGAGATCATTTTCTTTTGTCTTTTTAATCTTGATTTCTCAGGAAATTGGATTGAAACTAGCCTGAGTCATTCCAAAATTTTCTAAGTACAGTGATCTTTTCACTATACCATGCTACTCTTAGTTACTTCTAGCAAACAATGAGTTATTACAAGAAATAACCAAAATAATTAATTTCTTGGTTCTTGGCTTTGGAGTATACTTGGCTCCCTCCCTATTTAATATTTTGTTAATGGTTTAGATAAATGTATTTATGACATACTCATAAAATTTTTCATTGCACAAAGCTTCAAATGGTAGCTATCATACCCAATGATTGTAAGGATCCCCCCCCCCAATAAGTGGCACATTTGACATAATACAAAATATTTTTCTCATTACTCTCTGAATTATCTCATGCAAGACTTCTCAGGTTTCTATGAAACTGTCCCCTCATCATTTCTTATAGCATAGTAGTATTCCTTTACATTCATATGCCAATATTTGTTGATCCCATCTGTAATTGATAAAACACTCTTTAATTTCTAATTATTTGCCAAAAATTCCTATGTTTTCTATTTCTTTTCTTTTTTAAAAAAATAGTATGAGTCAGGAGAAAAAAAATAAATATTTGTTAGCCTCATTTAATTGTAATATCTATTAAATTTTTAAAGATAACTAAATGCAAAGCTTTACATGTGTAAACTCTAAGTACAATATAAATTATCTATATATGAAAGAAAAAACATCTTGGAGGTCTAGTAGATCATAATCTCATTATGAACCAATGATATCATATGGCATACAATAAAAGAAGAAAAAGGAATTATTTTTGGTTACAGTAATGAGAGCATACATTCCAGGCATATTAAGGATAATCATATGCTCTGATAAAATTGTATTTGCACTATTATGTTTAGTATATGACCAGCACAGGTCATGGTAAACATTGTGAATATTGGTAGTGTGGGAAATGTCCAGAAGAGTGCAGTAACTGGTCTCAAATTTATGCCAGTTTAGAATTAATTGAAGAAAATGTTGATGTTCAGCCTGAAGAGGAGAAAGTAGACATCATAACCTTCTTTAAGTAACTGAAAAAATTAGTTGGAGAATATGTTAAACTTGTTCTGTTTGGCCACAGAAGACTGAATCAGGGGCAAAGAGAAAAAAGTAAATTTTTTGAGGTAAATATAGACATAGAAGAAAGAAAAGCCTTCTAACAATTAGATCTGTACTACCATCTCACTCACCTGCCCTATTGCTATTGTTCAGTAGAGGTTAGAGAGCTACTTGTCACTTTTTTTGTAGTTGATATTTGTTTGTCCCTTACATATTTATTGAGGTAGATTGTCACTGTGGTCTCTCCTAATTCTCAAATTTGGTGATTTCATGATTCTATTCAAGAAAAAAATAATTGAAATTATTAATAATCCTAATATGAAGCAAGAAAACCAATCTTGTACAAGATACTAAAACTTACATTATATTTGGTGGAATATTTTTACAATTAAATTGCCAAAATAGAGTGTTTGTGAGTTTGCTTGAAAAAAAAAAAAAAAAGAAGAAAAAAAAGAAAAAGCTCTTTAAACAAACACAAAAATTGGGATATTATTTTCAATACTTTAACATGTCTTTTAAAATGTTATTTATGAATAAAATTCAGAGTAAAACAAACTAGCCAAAAGTAGTTTTAAAATGTAACAGTCATTTCAACATTTCTATTAAATGTTTGGCATTGGAAGAATAAATTCTGATAACATCAATTATCTTCTTTCCTCCCTCCCTCCATCCTTCTCTCTTTCCCTTCCTTCCTTCCTTCCTTCCTTCCTTCCTTCCTTCCTTCCTTCCTTCCTTCCTTCCTCCCTCCCTCCCTCCCTCCCTTCCTCCTTCCCTCCCTCCCTTCCTTCCCTCCCTCCCTCCTTCCCTCCCTCCCTTCCCTCCCTCCCTCCCTCCCTCCCTCCCTCCCTCCCTTCCTTCCTTCCTTCCTTCCTTCCTTCCTCCCTTCCTCCCTCCCTCCCTCCCTCCCTCCCTCCCTCCCTCCCTCCCTCTCTCCCTCCCTCTCTCCCTCCCTTCCTCCTTCCCTCCCTCCCTCCCTCCCTTCCTTCCTTCCTTCCTTCCTTCCTTCCTTCCTTCCTTCCTTCCTTCCTTCCTTCCTTCCTTCCTTCCTTCCTTCCTTCCTTCCTTCCTTCCTTCCTTCCTTCCTTCCTTCCTTCCACTCTTACTTCATCTCTTCTTTTCCTCCCTCTCTCCCTATTTATCTGCATAGCCTCCTGAAATTTTCATTAGAACATCAGACCACAGATCTATATCAGAAAGAGATCTCAGGGCCTATATAATTGAGCCAGCTGCAGTTAGCACAGTATTTATTAGCTTTAGGGTCAGAGAATCTGACTCTGCCCTTATTATTTGTATGTTCCTGAGCAAATCTTGGCCAGAATATCTTACCTATAAATTTAAAGGTTGGACTAAATGACATTGAAGTTACCTTTTCAATATATATTTAAAATCATTTATTTTACAGATGAGAAAATGGGGGCCCATAGAGGCAAAGGGATTTGCCCATTGTCATTAAGCTGTTAAATATCAGTGGAATAATGTGAATATAAATATGACTCCAAAAAAGAGTATAATTTCCACTGTGCCTCTCTGCCTCCTAGTTTTAGAGAACCCACTCAGATTATCTCATTTGATCCTCACAACAACCATAAAAAGAATTATTAGCATCCCCATTTAAAAGGAAGAAACTGAGACTCAAAGGGATATGTGTGTATGTCTGTGTGTGTGTGTGTGTGTGTGTGTGTGTGTGTGTGTGTGTGTGTGTGTGTGTGTGTTGGGGTATTTGATCAAGTTATAGGTGTTGTTTCCCTCTTCCTATCACATAGCACACTTTGGAGCCTTGTGTCAAAAAACCTTCCTAGACACGGAAGGAGCTGCTGTTAAAAAGTTTCTCTCTCTTCATGCAGAAATGGGTTGTGCTAACAGCATTATGGGACTTTAATGATGAAGGGATTTGAAATAGAAAATAAATTCCTTTTTCTATTTTATAGCAATGCTTTTGAAGTACCTAAATGTGACTCTAGATGTAGCTGTGGGGGCATTTTTATGACATGTGAAATATACTGAATTCACACTAAGTTTGTGAGCATGCTTTCACAGAATCCTTTTCTCATACAATAGCAACACTCCTGAACTTTCATGATGTTTGAATAATGAAAAAGGTGGTTTAGCTTTAAAAAAATATAAAACCAATACCTCCCTGAAGATTTGGGCTCCAAAATTAGAGAGAGAAAAGGTAAAGATAATTCCCACTGGTTACTTCCTGAACAAACACTTTTCTTGTCTACTTCCCCAGCCCTGCTGCAATTTTCTATCCCTGTCTTGTTATCATTAACAAGAAGCATCAGGCCATAGTGGATGGAGAGCACTGGCCTAGGATGTCATGGATTCAAACCCTGATTCAGATATTTGCTTCTATGTCATATTTTTTAGTCTCTTCACTTCTAAAAGATTGAAAGTAACAAGTATAGGATATAGCTTCCAGGATGGTAGTGAGCCTTATAGGGGATCGTAGCTGTAAGGTGATTCGCAAATCTGAAACCACAGTTATTATAATTCATTCTTTATTGTTAACTGATAAAAAGATTTCCTTAAAAATCAAGTAGAATTAAGGACAAATATCAATATGATGCAAGCAATAGAAAGCAGTCAACTTTAATTTTGGTGGATATTCCCTACGAGTCTGCCCTTAAGCATCTTCTCCCTCCATCTTATTTTCTCCTGCAGTTTCATCTTCTTTCATGCCTCTCAGAACTATGGTCTTAGATCTTCACTTTCTATCAAGCTTCAGATGTGATATATGAACGTTTACAAAGAAAACTCCATCTGAAGGTCCAGCAACACCTAAAATAAAAGAAATTTATTTCTGAACCCATCAGCTTCTACCTAAAGCTGTTCCTTCCTCTGATTTCACTGTTATTTTCAGCAACACTAATATTTAGGTCCATTTAGCCAAAATATTAATATGTCAACTCTAACTTTCCCTGGAATTTTAATGATTCTAGGTTAAACATAGGGCTTCTAGATGATGCAGAGAATAGAACACAAGGCCTGGAGTTAAGAGGATCTGAGTTCAAATCCAGTCCCAAACACTTAGTAGTTGGGTGCCATATTACCCTAGCTTTGTGCCATATAACACTAGCTCTCTTCAAGGCTTCTCTTGCTACAAGGCATTTCCTGAACTTTTAGACAATTGCTAAATCCCCATGCTCCCAAATTTCCATATCTCTACACATGAATATATATATGTATATATATATATATATATATATACACATATATATATATATACACATACACACACACACACACACACATATATATATATATATATATGTATACATACACTCATCTATAATCTATCATCTATCAATTTATCTTTCTGGAAATTTTGGGGGACAGGGAATTAACAATTGCTGGAGAGATCAGGAAATTATTTGTGTAAGGACAAAGAAGCTTTGAAGGGTGCTAGTGTTTCTAATGGGAAGAAGCAAGGAGGAAGACCATAACAGGCCCAGAAAATAGCCTGTTCAGAGCCTCAGAGGCAGGAAATAAGAAATTTTTGGATAAACACATTAGCATACAGGCTAGTTTGCCTGGGCCATACCACTGCAGTTACTCATAGTATTGTCTTTTTCACCAAAGACATTCCACAATATTTCCTTGTGATCCTGGCTCATCTGTCACCTATCTGTATGGTATAGTTAAAAGTTCTGTACTGTACCAAATGCACCCTCCTTTTTTTTTTGGCTGAAAAGCTATGAATTAACTGGCAGTGAGGACAAAGAAAATCCCAGCCCTCCAAGGGGGAGGCTTATTGACTTCTCTTCGGTGGGGAGGTCACACCAGACCTTGCATGTCTTTCATAACTTGAATGAAGCACTTGCTTGTTTGACAGCTAACAGCTCAGGTATCAAAGGGGGTTCTTCAGTCACACAAGAAGATATCCAGATCCCCACAGCTCCCCTCAGGTGAGCTCAGTGAGGGACTATGGAAGACAGGATTAGCTGAGCTGCTGTTTGAACTTTTACAACATTCCTTTTCAGGGAAAGTAGATTGATCTCCACAGTGTGTACATGAGGACGGTCAATCATGCCATCATAGCTGGTTTTGCTCTTTACTTTTACTCAGCCCACAATTCCCACTTCATCTCCAACAATGGTTGATCAAAAGGAAGCTTTTATAAGTCCTTAGTTCATTAATGGATACAGGATTTGAAGTGTTTAAAGGGAGTGTGGGAAGGTGGTGGAAAGGGGGATAACTTTATTTTTTGGGGGGAGAAGGATCTGAATCAGATTTTATTTCAATAGAATGAATTGCTTTTTAAAAGTGGGTCTTTTAAGAAACCATTCCATGGCTTATTTTTTTTTCCCACAATTTAATGTACATAGGAATTATTCAGTTGTTTTAGAAATCTTGCAGAGGAGATTCCTACTCAGAGAGTCAATTAAATGAAGCCAAAGCTCAATTTGACAAACAATAGAACAATCAAGTGCCCCAAACAGGTACTCTTTGTGTGGGTCATGGTGGATACAAAGACACCTAAGATGCTTTCTGCCCTCCAGGAGAATGCATTCTGGGAGAGAAGACAAGTCAAATAGACAGACATAAATGTATATAAAATAAGCACAAAATAATTTTAGGGAGGAAGGGAATATTAATAGATTGTGAGATCAGGATATCCTTCTTATTTGAGGTGATTTTTAGATGAAGGTAACAAGAGAATGTATTCTAGACATAGGGGGCAGCCTGTGTAAAGACAAGGAAATGGAAATGGAAGGATCAAGAATGAGAAAGAACAGATGGGCCAATTGGTTTAGACCAAAATCTGAGAGGAACAATGTCTAATTATGGCATTGTATGATTTTGTAATTCTCTTCCTCCTCATATTTATCACCTGTATTTCCTAAATCCTCTCAAAACTCAGCTGAGCTGTGATTTTTGACTTAAATTAGTTCCTGATCCTTCTCAGTTGTTAGTACCCAACAAAGTATTGCTTTATGTCTATTTTGATAAGAATAGGGATTAGATTTGTGACTTATGGATACAGGGAAGTCAGCAAGACTCATTGCCCTGAATTTGAATCTGGCCTCAGACACTTATTAGCAAACTCCTGATTGCCTCAGTTTCTTTATCTCTAAAATGAGCTGGAGGAGGAAATGGCCAGCCACTCCAGTATCTCTGTCAGGAAAACTGCCAGTGGAGTCAAGAATGTTGGACAACAATGAAAAACAACTGAATGACATATAAGGACACTTTCTATTCAGGTAGGTTTTAGAGAAATGTCTATAGAACTGTATATGAATATAGAGGTTAGTTTACTTGCTCAGAATCACACAACTAATGTGAATCAAAAGCATGAGTGAACCTTGGTCTTCATAATGTTGAAGGCAGCTCTCATGATGTCATACGTGGTTTATATTTTGCATTCCTTAAGTTTACACACTATTTCTCCCTATAAAATGGGAGATCTTAGAGGGGAAGAGACAATTTTTTGTCTTTGTCTTGGGATCTGATGCCTAGCATAGCGCGTGGAACATAGCTGATTGTTAATTATTATCAATTGAATTGAATTTCCTCCTATTTCAAATGAATCTTTTTTTGAAAAAAAAAATCATTATTGACATATATGGGCACATGCTTTTCTTATCAATTTTAACCCATAGGTACAATCTGAGCTTCATTGCTCTAGTTACACATACACACACACACACACAAACACACACACACACACCCACACACACGTGTGGGGGTGTGTGTGTGTGTTTAGGTATATATAACAATCCTGATGCTTCTCTTGATTACAGTCACAGATAATAATATAGTTCTGCTCATTTGTAATTTTTTGTATCAAAATGAGTTATTGGCAGTTCGGATCAATTAAGAATATAATTTACAAGGAAAAAAAAAAAACGGATTATAGATATCAAAAATAAAGAGAGAATTAAAGCAATAGGAGCTATTTTGCCCAATAGTGTGATAATATATTTGACAACCTAAGTGAAATAGTTGAATATTAACAAAACTGTAAATTATGCAGATTAGCAAAAGAAGAAAAAAAAACATTTAAATAACTTTGTTTTAGAAAAAAATAATTGAACAAGCCAGAATTGTCTCTAAGAAAAAATCTCCAGGGCCAGATGGCTGTACAAGTAAATTCTACCTAACAGTTATGGAATAATTAATTCCAATAATATAGGGGCAAAGAGGGCATTCTATCAAATTCATTTTATGACATAAATATAGTGCTGAGACAAACTGGAAGAACCAAAACAGAAAAAGACAATCATAGACTAATTTTCCTAATGAATTTTAAAATAATTTTAATTTATATATATATATATGATAATTTAAATAATTTTAAATAAATTATTAACAAAGAGATAACATGATTATATGCTATAGTCAAAAGGGATTTATACCAGGAGTGCAAGACTGGTTCAATATTAGGGAAATCATTAGCATAATTGACCACATAGATAATAAAATGAACAGAAATCATATAATTCTCTCACTAGATGTACAATTTTTTTTTGATAAAATATAGTGTCTATTTCTCTAAAAACACTCAAGAAAATAAGAATAAATGAAAAAACTAAATAGTATCTGTTTTGGAAGTATTATCTGTTTGGAGGTAAGCTAAATGTCTTCCCAATAAGATCAGGGATGAAGCAAACATGACTCTATTATTCAATATTATACTAGAAATGTTAGCTTTAGTAAAAGAGAAGAAAAAAATGAAGAAACTAGAATAGGCAATTAGAAAACAAACCTATACTCTTTATAGGTGATATATACTTAGAAAATCCTAGAGAAATGAAGGAAAAACTACTTGAAATAATTAACAACGTTAGCAAAATTTCAGGATATAAAAACCCACAAAAATCACCAATATTTTGTATATATTAGCAACAAAACTCGGCAATAAGAGATAGAGTAACAACACTTAAAATTACTATACAAAATATAAAGTATTTGGGCATAAATTTGCCAAGAGAAACCCAGGAACTATATGAACACAGTTATAAAACATCTTTCACATCAATAAAGTTATATCAAAACAACTGGAAAAAATATCAATGCTCATGTGAAGATTGAGGGGACATAATAAATTACCTAAATTCATTTATATACTCAGTATCATACCAGTCAAACTACCAAAATCATTTTATAGAGCTATAAAAAATAACAAAATTCATCTGGAAGAATAAAAAAAATCAAAATATCAAGGGATATAAAAAAGAGATATTAAAAAGTCAAAGGAAGGTGACCTAGACATGTCAGATCTAAGATTATCATTATAAAGCATCAATCATCAAAAACTATTTGGTGCGGCTAAGAAATAGAGTGATGGATCAGTGGAATAGATTAGGAACACCAGACACAATAGTCAATGACTAAAGTAATCTACTTTTTGATGAACCCAAAGTCTCCAATTTCCGGGATAAGAACTCACTATTTCTGAGAAATTGCTGAGAATTGCTGAGAATTTGCTGAGAAAACTAGAAAATATTATATCAGAAACTAGGTATAGACCAACATCTCACACCATTACCATATAAGTTCAAAATAGGTACATGATTTAGATATAAAAGGTGATGCCATAAGGAAATTAGGAGAGCAAGGAATAATTTACCTATCAGATCTATAGAAAAGGGAAGAATTTATGCGCAAGAAAGAAAGTATACTATAAAATGCAAAATGCATAATTTATATTGTTAAATATTTTTTTTCCACTAAGAAAACTAATGTAACCAAGATTAGAAGAAACACAGAAAGTCGGGAAATAGTTTTTTTCCAGATGGTGTTTCATATATATATATATATATATGTATATATATATAAAATATATATATGTATATATATAAATATATATATATGTGTATATATATATATATATATATATATATATATATATATATATATATATATATATATATATATATATGTGTGTGTGTGTGTGTGTGTGTGTGTGTGTGTGTGTGTGTGTGTGTGTGTACATACAAATAATTTCCCAATTGATAAATATTCAAAGGATATGAGCAGGCAGTTTGTAGATGAAGAATTTGAAGCTATCACTAGTTCATATGAAAAATGCTCCAAATTACTATTGATTAGATAAATGCAAATTAAAACAACTCTGAGGTACCACCTCATACTCATCAGATTGGTTAATATAACAGAAAAGGAACATGACAAATGTTAGAGAAGATGTGGGAAAATTGTGATACTAATGCATTGTTGGTGGAATGGTAAACTGATCAATCATTCTGGAGAACAATTTGAAACTATGCCCAAAAAGCAATCAAACTGTGTATAACCTTTGATGTAGCAACACATTAGTAGATATGTGTCCCAAATAGATAATAAAATAGGAAAAAAATGATTCACAGATACAAAATATTAATAGTCGCTCATTTGTTTTGGCAATAGCTAAGAAACTGAGGGAATGCCCATCATTTGGGGAATAACTGAACAAGTTATGTTATAGAAATATAATGAAATACAATTTTTATATAAGAAATGATGTGTTGGCAAATTTCAGGAAAAAACAAAACAGGAAATACTTACATAAGCTGACGCTAAGTGAAGTGAGAAGTATTTGTAAAACATTATATGTTGTGTATCAACACCTTTGTGTAGTGATTAACTATGATTGACTTAGCTCTTCTCAATAATACAATTATCCAAGACAATTCCACAAAACTCATAAGGGGAGATACTAGTCATATCCAGATAAAGAACTATGGAGTTTGAATACAGATTGAAGCATGTTATTTTTCATTTTTTTTTGTGGCTTTTCCCTTTCTTCTCCTAATTCTTTCACACATGATTAGCATGGAAATATGTGTCCTGATCACACATATATATACATATATATATGTACATATATATGTATATATATACATATAATATATATGTATACATACATATATATATGTATATATATATGTATAATGTATTAGATTACCTCTCATCTTGCAGAGGATGTATGAGAGGGAAGGAGGGAAACAAAATTTGAAACTCAAGATTTTGTAAATAGTTAATATTGAAAAGCTAAAAACTTGACTTTAATGGATTGGATTTTCCCCTCAACTAAGTGGTATCAAATTAAGATGTGTATATTAGAGAAATCTCTTCCTATGTAAATTCATGGGGAATATCTAAACTATGAGCTGAGAAGAATTTCTTTCAAAAGGACAGATACTTAATTAAAAGATTATAATAAATAGCAAGACTGGGGGAAATATAACAAAGCATGGGTTAGCAAGCATTCCCCCAACTCCTAGCTCTCATGTTTCCCAATTGTGTGTCTATGGGCCAGTCATTAACCTTCCTCCATTGTAAAATGGAAATAATTATATTTTCAATTTTAATCTTGCTGAATTATTGTGATGAAAATGCTTTACAAAAATCAATTCACTATAAAAAGTGATCATTACTACTGAGATTAAAGCTATTAAATAATTTTAGTAATACCACTTTTCTTTTGAAAATACTATGCTTTCATCCACCTCCAGCATCTATAATTTTCTCTCTGCATATAGATGGCACTTTCCAAAGTGTATTGGAATTACCTTGAATCACCTCATTGTTGAAAAGAGCCAAGTCCATCATAGTTGATCATCACATAATTTTGTTTTAACTGTGTACCATGTTTTTTTGGTTCTCATTACTTCGTTTAATATCAGTTCATGTAAATTTGTCCAGGCTTTTCTGAAATCAGCCTGGTCATCATTTCTTTAAGAACAATAATATCATAACATATTTAACCATTCATCAAGTAATGCTATTTCCATATGTGATTTTTAAAGTATAATACTGTTTTCTATGGAGGGGGAAAAATAGTAAAATACTTCAGTGGCTCTGTGACCTTGTCTGTTTGTATTGGCAGCAATGCATCCATTGTTACTCTTACCTCTGCCTTCACAGAAGTTAATCACAGAATATCCCTACACCCAAGCAAGGAACTCTTTTTTTAGTTCTCCTAATCATGCAAGGGTAACAATGGTTTATGTAGGATATGTCTCTTTATACCTTGCTCTCAGCATTTGACTAAATCATGCATTTTAATAGTAATTTTTTCCAACTACATGTAGAAACAATTTTTACCAATCATTTTATAGAAAATGTTTTATAGAAATTTTATAGAAGATGTCTAAATTTTTCCCATTCCCTTTCCCCTTTCTAATACAGTAAGCAATTTGATATAGGTTATATATGTGCTCATCCATTTTTGCTCATGCATTTCCCCAATGTGAGCTCCCAGATGTTAGGGGAGCTTTCATTTTTTATATTGTGAGCCCTAGATCTTTATAGTGTCCGATGCATAGTAAGAATATAAAGAATTCTATTCATGGGTGAATGAATTCTATCTTTTATCCTAGTGCTCCTTGGCAATTTTTTACCTTTATATGTGCTGTAGTTTTTCAATTTAAAAAATTCTAAATGTTAAGATCTTTTTCACTCTCCAAAAGTTATGAGCAATTCGTAAAATAAATTAAATTGGAAAAACATAAGTAAGTTTTTGTATTGATTCAGAATGTTGAAAAGCATTTGGTATAAGAGACCAGGCCAAGAGGCCTGTGCTAAGGTTTGGGCTCTGTATTTTCATTTGTTGCATGGATAGAGGTTGGTTATGTTTTCTCTGCAATTCTTGCTTTCAAATCTAACTGAATGAGGTAGACTTATATAACCTAGTTCTAAAGTGCTTTTCTAGAAGCAAGATTCTTTCTCATAAAAGTAAAGTAATACTTGTGGCTTTATAACTTCTTGGGCCCTCTGAATGGGGAAAACCAACAAAACAAGCAAAGAAACTTCCTAAATATTTTTTCCACTATTCATACTATTCACACTGTTCACTATTCACCAAAAAAAAAAAAAAAAAAGACAAAACAAAAACTCAGGAGGACCTGAGTTCAAATCTTATCTCAGACACTTCACACTTTCTAACTTTCTAGCTGTGTGACCCTGGGCAAGTCACTTAACCCCAATTGTCTCAGAAAAAAAAATCTCTTTTGTCATGCTTTTATCAATAATTCTCTTTAGCTTTCTACTACCATTTAAAACATTGGAGCAATGGCTTTTTAGTAAAAGAAACCATTTTCAAATCTTACCAGTCACTTAGTCACTAGACTTTGGATAGTCCAAGTATCTTTCAGGTCTCAGTTTCTTCTTCTGTAAAATAAAGGTTTGGCCTTTGTGTACTCTCCAGTGTTGGATCTAGGATAGTGGGATACATGATATATTTCTTGTTCCAGTGGACCCTCCTTGGTTCATACTTCTTCTTCTGTTTGCTAGATAAAGTTACAGTGCTCAACATTTCCATAATTTGCATTCAGTTATTGGAAGAACATTTGTTCCACAAACTGAGAATCTCTCACTTTTAGATCACACTTTTCTTGCCATAGTACCTTTTAACTTTTCAAAAGAAGACTTGATTTTCTTTTAAAAATTGTTCTCTTGTTTTTGTGTCACTTTAATTTCCAAATATATCCCTCCTGCCTATCTCACAGAGTGAGCCATCTCTTGTAAGAAAGAATAAAGAGGAAAAAAAAACAGTTCAGCAAAACTAACCAACATATCGACTAAGTCTGACAGTACACACAATGTTCTCCTCCTCTGCAAAGGAGGGAGGGGGTGTTATGTTTGACTTTCAGTAGGATTCTGGGAACATTTTTAATGGTATATGAGATTTTAGGAAGTCTAAATTTGCTTTCCTCTGAGTTTTGTTATGTCACTTCATGAAGAGAAGTAGAACCTCAGTGTCTCAGCATCTAAGAATTAGCAGAGGTTTTAGATCAATTGATTTTATATAAATAACAACGTTTTCTACCAAATACCCTACTAGTGATCATCTTACCCCTGATGAAGTAACAATAATAATATCATAAGAGTAACAAGTATTTATTAATTGCTTCCTACATTGTGTGGCAGGCACATTCTCAGAACAGTCAGAGTGTATAGAAAATAAACAAAATACTCACTGACCTCATGGTGCTTACATAGTTAACATTTATTTTTATTTTATTTTATATTTATCTATAAGTAAGTTCCTCCAGCGGCTTCCCCTTGGACTTTATTCCCTCCTAGAATGTAAGCCCCTTTAGAAAGCTCATGATGAAGAACTATCCACACCCCAGATAAAGAACTAATGAGTATAGAGTAGAGATTGAATCATTGGGCATGGAAGGTCATAATCAATATGATAATTTATTTTGCTCGACTCCAAATATTTGTAATCAGTTTTGTCTTATTCATTCCTTAGTGATAGAGAGGAGAAGATGTTAAGACAGAGATAATATCAACCTGAAAATAAAATAAAGTTGATTTTTAAAAAAAGAATATAAGCCTTATGAATGCAAGAGCTGTCTCCTTTGGTTTTTATGCTTAGCAGAATGCCTGGCACATGGTACATGCTTAATAAATGCATATGACATACCTGACTTCTTAACATTTTAAATATTATAGTCAGATTTTCATTCAGTTTTCCTCTATCATCTTAGATGATTCCCATTCAGCACTTTCCATTTCAATTAAAGGAGTTTAGTAGCTCTTCCCTGAACATGGCACTCAACCTTCCTTTGTGTGAGTAGTCCTCCATGTTTGACATGAATGTCATCCTTACCTCTACTTCATTAAATCTCTAGCTTCCTTCAAGGCACAATTGATGGAGTTGCTCATATGGGAGACCTTCCTTGATTCAATATTTTAGGTACTTTCTTTCTTTCCCTATCATGAGTTAGAAAAATAACTCGTGCTCTAGGTAGCTTTCTCTCTTTTTTGAAATTAAATTTTATTACTTGGTAATTACATCTAACTTATTTGAAATTATATTGCATTATTTTATATTTATGTACTTGTGTGCATATCTCATTCTCATAAGAAAGTAAGTTCCTTGAGGAACAAAAGTCACACATGGAAACTTAATAATACTATGAACAATGAATTGGTCAAAGTACATATCATAGAAGTTATTATTAACTATGAAATTCTTGGCAGTTTAGTTTGAGAATAGACTTCCAAGTCTGGCATCATATCCTGCCAAATGATCTTCAGAATCTCCAAAATAATTCACATGGACAAATGCTTACAAGGTAGTCAGAAAAAATGATACAAGGACACTCACAAGGTCTCTGTTAAGAACTTTAGAATTGATTGCATGGGGAGAGGATTCTGGAAAGATGTCAGTGTAAATCAGCATATTTTAAGCTCTCCACACTTTCCCTATAATTAGAACAAATTTGTACCTCAGAGCTAACATAGAATGTTGAAACACAGATAAGACTTGGGGCAGAACAGGGTTCCTCCTGGGATAACCCTAAAAAAAAGTTGAAGAAAGGCCCTAGGCTGAGGATTAACCCATATGAAGTGCAAATACTTCCAAGCTAACTGCCCAGAAACTCTAAGTCTGGGGCAAGCTGGGTTTGGTGGGAAACTTAGCCCAAATCACAGAAACTTTAACCTCCAGCACAGTGTGGAGAGTCAGGGGTCTTAGTCTAGGGAATCTAAAGGAACCTCAGCTGATCAGAAATGCCAGGCCCAGATGTGCTATAGAAACATAACACCGAGTGAGAAGGAATCAGCACACTAGAAGTGCGGAGACAGTGAAGCAGGGACTCTACTGTCAGTGGGCACTTGTAGGAGAGGGGAACTCCTGGTGTGGGGTTCCTAGTTATAGTAGAGAGATGAAGGGAGGATTGAGGCCCCATCTTCTCACCTCACCATTAGAATTGCTTACACTACTACTTCTTATTTTAAAAAAGATGAATTGTCAAAGAAGAAAAATTCCCACCACAGAAACTTACTATAGGGACAGGGAAGATCAAGATTCATCTTCAGAGGACACTAATGTCAAAAAGGCTTATTTTTTATTTCAAAGAGTAATGTGAAATGGCTCCCTGCCCAGAGAGAATTTAAAGACTTTAAAAATCAATTGAGAGAGATGGAGGAAAAACAAAATAAATAAAAATCATCCAATATAAACAAGAAGATTATGAAAAAAAATGTTAACCAACTAGGAAAGGAGACATACAGTCTTTGTTTTGTTAGATATTTTTTCAATTTGTCAAGTTTTTAATAATTTTTCCAAATACACGCAAAGATAGCTTTCATCATTTATTTTGCTAAACCTTGTATTCCAAAATTTCCCCTCCCTTTTCCCATGCTAGACTACAAGCGATCTGATATGTTAAAAATGCACAATTCTTCTAGACATATCTCCATATTAATCGTGCTGCTTAAGATAAATCAAATCAAAAGGGAAAAATAACAAAAAGAAAAAAAAAACAACAATCTAGAAAACAAAAATAACAAAATAAATGTGAAAATGCTTTTCTCCATATTCAGTCTCCATAACTCTCTCTTTGTATGCAGATAGCTCTCTTCATCACAAATCTATTGGAATTGCTTTGAATCCTCTCTATATTGAAAAGAGCCAAGTTCATGACAGTTGATCATCACATAGTCTTACAATTATGGACACAGTTTTAAAGAAGAAAATAATTCTTTGAAAATTAGAATTGGGCAATGGAAAAAAAGCTATAAGAGACCAAGAAATAACAAAATATAAAGAATGAAAACACAAAACAGAATCTGAAATATCTTATAAGAAAAAATAACAGATCTGGAAAACAGATAAAGAAGAGAAAATATATGAATTGGACTAACAGAAACCTGTGACCCCCCCCAAAAATACCCTGACAAAATAATTCAAGAAACGATCCTAGAAAATTGTCCTGGAGTGATAGAACATCAGGGGAAAGTGGAAATACAAAAAAAAAATTCCACTGATCACCATCTCAAAGAGATTCTTTGTGGAAAACCCAAATTTGGAAACCCTTAGGTCAAAGAGAAAATGTTTCAAGAAACAACAATAACAAATAAATATGCTGGGGCTATACTTAGAATTGTACAGAACTTATCAGCAATGACAATAAAAGACCATTGTGGTCAAAATATCATATTCAACAAAGCTATCCATCATATGATTTTTAAAAAATGGACATTCAATAAACTTGCAGATTTTTAGGACATCCTTGCAACCAGACTCAATAAGAACTCAATAAGAACATTTAACATTAAGAACAAATATTAAAAATTACCTTCAAGGAACTTAACATGGATAAATTGTTGATCTTTTTTTTTTTTTTTTTTTTTCGCATGGAAATGTATACCATATGTTTAAGATTGACATCAGTAATTGGGTAGTTCAAAAGAAAGATTGGGGCAGAGTTGAGTGTGATTTGACTTTAAAAAGCAAAACTGTCTAGGAAAAGGTAAAAATAGTAATTATGTTATACAAATGAGGTACAGAGGAAGAATAAACACAAGGCATTTGAGGGGAAGAGGGTTTATAGTTCTAAAAACCTACTCAAATCAGCAATAAATTAGACAACAGCTAAGTAGGCAACACTACATATAAGCCATAAAAGATATAGCACCTTTCAAAATCTATAAAGAAATAAGGAATAAGGCAAGGGATAAAGGATAAGGTGAGGTAAAGAAAAGGCAGAGTAATGGTAGTATGTCAAGGTGTGTAGATTAATGGGAAAGGGATAAAGAAAAGGGAAAGGTAACTTAAGATAAGATGGGGCTCCAGAAAAGTGATTAGATTAATACAGTGAGATAAGAAGTGCAGGTTAATGAGAATGGACTAAAGAGGGAAGAATGGGGAAAGAATATAAGAGAGAGATTCATAGGTGAGGGGAGGGTGAGTAAAAACAAGGCAAGTTAAGGAGCAGAATGAAAATAGAAGAGTTAGCAGGAATATGAAATAAAAGATACACAAAAAGACTGCAACAAGGATCAGGAATAGAATTAACTAAAAAAAAATAGGGCTAGTAATCATTTATCTTAAAGAAAGCCAATTAATTCAATCAAGAGAGAAATACACATTGTATGTCAGAAATATTATTATTAGTTTTTAGATGCATGTTTACAAATAGGTAAATGCATATGCATATATATATATGTGTTTGAGTATATGTGAGCATATATGTAGATAGATCTATATATGTGTGTTTATAGACATATGTGTGGGGGTCTCTCTAGCATGGTATGCCCTCATCAGAGAAGGTGCTATGTTGTATGAACACAACTCAGAAGAAACACAAGATACACAAAGTTAGAGAAGCACCCCAAATGTTCATAGGGAATATTTGTGTCCAACCTGTGGCGGAAGATTCTGAACTCATATTCGTCTGATCGGTCACAGTTACATATAAGGTAACTTGACTCTAACATAGTAGCGTCATTTTGTTCCTCTTTGAGAAGGAAGGAAGCAAATAACTTTGAAATATAAAGATAAATGATAAAATAGCATACCAAGACTCCTGAAAGGCAGATAAATTCATCTTCAGAAAAAGAACTATATTTCTGAAAATATAAAAATTTAATGAATTAAATATGCAATTTAAAATATTAGGCAACTAACAAATAAGTACAAATGATGAAATCTTAAAAATTAGAAGAGAAATGGATAAATTAGAAGCCAGCAAGTATAGTTAAGGTGAGAATGTCAGACTAAGAAATTTATACCATGGTAGAATCTGATAATTTTTCTATATGTTATCCTCTTTTTATAAGTTTCCGGTACTTAGGTATATTATTAATTCTCAATATCATCATCAATCTCTTTATATGTAGCTTCCCAAATGACTTGTCAAATTCAACACAAGTGAAAGGAGAATTTCTTTTTGAAAAGTTGGGATTTGAAAAGGGTACTGAAGAGTTTGGAATGTTGTGAGGAGCATGCATTCTAGATAGGAAGAACAGTGGAATGAGTAAAGGCTGTCTCAGGAAAATTGAATACAGGAATAATTGAAATACAGGATAGTGATTAGTGAACAGGAAGATATTGCACAGGGGAAAAAAAAGTTATGAATGCTTTAAGAAAATATGGCTCAAATTTAGTCTGCCATTTCTTACCTGTATGGCCCTGGTCAAATCACTTTCTTGGCCTCAGTTTCTATATCTGTAAAAAATGAGGTGGCTGTACTGTGTGATCTCAGATTTTTTCTCATTCTAAATCTATAAATATTGATGGAAAAATTTGAGTTTGTCTAGAAGAGAGAGGGTTATGGCAAAGAAGCAACATTGGCCTTGGAGTGGGGATTTAGCCATTGTTAGATTTTATGAGTTCCACTAAATAACCTTTGAGGGTCTTTTCCCTGATTCCAAATGTTTGCCATCTGGAAGATTTGGACTTTATTTTTTAAGCACCTGAAAGTATTTGAGTAGAGAGGAGCCATGATACTACAAATCTATGCAGAAGGTCATCCTGGTGTTACTATGCATAATGCATAGTTAAAGGGAGGAACTGGAGGTAAGGAAAACAAGAAATATTTAGTTTTGTTTCTCCAGATATAATAATGCACTGAGTCCTGATTCTGTAACTTATTCATTGATTAATTATTCAGCAATCAGTCCAGTCAAAAAATGAAAAAAAAAAAGAGATAGCTCAGTTGAATAAAACAAGTATTGTTTCCAAAAATATACACTCTGAAAATAAGGAATAATTTATATTTGATACTGAGAGTAAATATATTTTCTCTCTCTCTGTTTTTTTCTTTCTGTTTTTACCTCTTTATCTCTGAATATCTGAAAAAGATATTTTGTAAATTCATAGCCACCATTCTGTTCATTGGCTGTCCCTTCTCTATAATATTTTGAAAAAGAAAATTTAAGAATATGACAGATGAAAGTTCAGAAGGCACCTCTTGTTACTTATGTTCCCTACTGCACAAGTAATAGTTGAGTCCAATATTTTTCCTTGCCTTTGTTCTTCAAAAGAGTTACCTTTGGCTGTGTTCAGTAGAGTTCTATAGCCTTCCCCTCCTCATTTCTTAGGATTCATCTGAGAGTTGTTACTGGGCCTCAGGAACTGCTAAGAGAATAGGGATACTGAACTGCACAGTGGACTGACTTTTTTTTTTCTATTTTACTTCCTTAAGCTCTTCATACCATTTAATCTTTCTAACTATGTAACTCTGGATCAGGACCTTTGGCTGTAGTGAAGCCTTGGCCAAGTCCAGTCATTTTGGTGTTTAAGTGAGGAGTGTTCTCTGGCTTCTTTAGATTGAAGAGTTGTTTCTTGCACTAAAGGGACATGGAACTTGAGCTATCACACCAAAATACTAGTCATAAATGACTAGTGATAATAATCATAATAGACATAGCTGCATGAGTGTATTATTCTCATCAGTATTGCTCTAATTTGAATTTAGCATCAAAGGATCATATATTTATATGTGTATATATATGTGTGTCTATATATAGATATAGATATAGAGACACTTGTGTGTGCATGTGTCATCAAAGTTCTAGAACTAGAAAGGACTTTAGAAGCCATTTAGTTCAACCCTTTCATTTTACAGATAACTGATGTTCATGGAGGTTAAATGGATTGGCCAAGTTCATACTAGTAACAAATACTCTCTTGAATCATTAGCAGGATTCAAATCCAGGCCCTGAAGTATAAATAGCTGAGAAAACTGAGGTCCAGAGAAGGAGTGTGGCTTGCCCAAGAAAACATAGGGACTGAATCGCAGAATCAGAGTTTTAATCCATGCTCTCTGACTCAAAATCCTATTTTCTTTCTTATGTGCAACACTATAGCTCAGCTTCTTGTGGGCAGTCTCCTATTTCAGAAAAGTTCTTGGCTTTACCTCACTTATACCTTAAATCATTTCCTGTACTTTTCCTCCTCCTCCTCTTCTTCTTCATTTTCCTTTCTCCTCCCCTTCTTTCTCTTCCTCCTATTCTTCCTTCTCCTTCTCTTCCTCCTCCTCCTCTTACTCTTTCTCCTCCTCTTTTTCTTCCTTCTCCTTCTCTTCCTTCTCTTCCTCCTCCTCCTCCTTCATCTTCTCTCCTCTTCCTCCTCCTGCTCCTTTTTCCTCCTTCTTCTTTCTTCTCTTCCTCCTCCTCCTCTTCTTCTTTCTCCTCCTCTTTTTCTTCCTTTTCCTTCTCTTCCTTCTCTTCCTCCTCCTCCTTTTCCTCCTCCTTTTCTTCCTTCTCTTCTTCCTTCTTCTTTTCTACATTCTCCTCCTTCTCCCTCTGAAGAAACCTCCAGCCAATTGGTGGCTCTCACACCAAATCACTATTTCATGGCCTCAATACTGTTTCACATAACTCATGCAATAGATGACTCTCAAACTTTTCTTCTTCTCCCCTCAGACTTTGGCACTTTTCTCCACCCTTTTTAGCTCCACTTTATGTGTTGTATAAGGCCATTTGAATGTAAACAATGATGGACTGGAGCCAACTCATATTGGCTCTTGAGAATAGATTGTTAAATTTTCAGCTTGAGCATTTAAATCTCAAATTGGCAAACATTACAAATCAGAGCTTGATTTATTGTTTTATTTTTAATTTTCTAGGCTTAAGAAAGTTATGAGAAAATGTTAACAATTCAAATTAAGCTTAAATTATGCCATATATTTTAGAGAGCCAGTAATTAAACATTTGTCAGAATACCACTTAATGCAGATTCCTTAGAGCTGGGACTATCTTGCATCCTTTTTACCCCCAGTTAACATAGAGATATAAACAAGCATTTAATGAATCTCTCTTTCAGTTCCTCTCTCTGTCTCTCTGTCTCTCTCTACTCTCTGTCTCTCTCCTCTCTCTCTCTCTCTCTCTCTCTCTCTCTCTCTCTCTCTCTCTCTCTCTCTCTCTCTCTCTCTATCTCTCCCCCCTCTCTCTCTCTCTCCCACCCTCTCTCTCTCTCTCCCACCCCTCTCTCTCTCTCTCTCTCTCTCTCTCTCTCTCTCCTCTCCTCTCTCCTCTCCTCTCCTCTCCTCTCCTCTCCTCTCTCTCCTCTCCTCTCCTCTCCTCTCCTCTCCTCTCCTCTCCTCTCCTCTCCTCTCCTCTCCTCTCTCTCTCTCTCTCTCTCTCTCTCTCTCTCTCTCTTTCTCTCTCTCTCTCTCTCTCTCTCTCTCTCTCTCTCTCTTTCTCTCTCTCTGTATGTTTCTCTTTCTCTATCTCATTCTTTTTCTCAATACACATGTTTAGTATTTATATGTATCAGATTTTTATCTTCCCACCTAAGTCCTAATATAGCAAACATCAGTAGCAGAACCCACAGTAGAGAAGTATTTTTACATAACCACTTAAATATACCTAGTTTATATACAATATATGCTATGTACCAACTATAAACTGAAAACTGGTTTTAGTCTGCAAGGAAGAAAAAACAATCTGATTTATTGTGTTTGCTATCATTTTTATGATTATTATTAATTGTTTAAGCAGGAGTTGTTTGCATTTATTTATTTATATTTTGTTATAGCATCAGTAAATGAAAGCCTATTTGGAATTTACTATGTGCTATCTAGGATTTTACATTTAGGAGATTGCATTTACTGGTATTTTCATGTGGTGACACTTTACATCAAAAGAAAAAAAAAGTCTAAGTAAAGGGGAAATAGACTTTTGAATAGAATTGTAAATAGAATTGTGATTTCTGTATTTCTTAATTGCTTTCCTAAGTCAATTTGATGTTTTACATCCAAATTTGGCAAAGTTTTCCAGAGATACATATAGTATATAAACACCTGTATAAAACAATACAATGCATGTCAATTTAAAACATTTATTAGAGCATCTGATTGTCTCTATCTATCATTTATAGCTATCTCTCATCTTTTATCCATCTATCTATTATTTATCTCTATCTATCTATTAGCTATCTATAGACTAGCTATGTGATTTGATTTATAAAGGGAACACTCAAGGTGAGGATACCCCCCTTTTCTTTTTACTAATGAAATTTATTATCTTAAAATGTTGTCTAGTGCACTAAAAAGTTGCGATATTTATTTTTTTTTGGAACATCCAGACAATATAGATTAGGAATGGGATTTGAAGCCAAATATTCATGACTTAAGGGCAGCTGGGGGTGGACTGACCATGAAGTCAGGAAGACTTGAATTCAAATTCAGCCTTAGCCACTTCCCAGCTATGTAATCCTGGGCAAGTCATTTAGCTTCAGTTTCCTCATCTGTGAAATGGAAATTCTAATACAACGTACCTTGCAGGCTTCTTATATGGATCAAATGAGATAACATTTGCCAAAAAAAAAAACACAAAACAAAACAAAGAAAAAAAAAAACATAGCACAGTACATGGAATATAGTATCGATAAATAAATATTTTTCCATTAAGATCAATTTTCTATCCATATCACCTCTACTCTTCCTCTCTGTTTTTATGTCTCCAACTATACATTCACACATATGCATGTGCATCTCTCTGTTTTTCCAAACATGAATATCTAGATAGATATTACATATATGCACTGTACTTTGTATTCATTATCAATCTATATGTGTGTATATATATTCACACATACTATACTACATACTATAAATCCACATATATGACACAATATATTCCAAGTATCTTTAAGATTTTATAGTTTAAAACTGCACTAATATTTTTTGTAATATCTTATATGTATATGTGTGCATGTTTACATATACAATATACACATATGTGAATGTTTGTATATGCATTTAATGGGTATAGGTACATTTTTGCATCCTTATATAGGTTGAAATCCTTTAAAGTATTTATTTTCTAGGGATTAGCTATGGTGAGAAGTGATGCAAAGAATATCACTCAGGAAATGTATGATCAGAAAAGACCACCTGTCTTGGGAGAATAACAGAGAATAAAATGTCTGCTATAAGCTCTGATAAACTCATACAAAATGTGGAGAAGAAGACCTTTGGCATATTGGTTTTGTTAGGGGAAATTAATTCATGTTTCTTCTTATTCATTCTTATTCATATAAGAGCTCCAGATAATGAGAAATCATGGATGGCTTCTACCTATTTTCTCCAGGAACATATCCTTGTTGCTGATATTATTGAGGCATTTGAATTATACCCTGAATGAGGAAGAGGGTCGTTCAGTACTTTGGATAGCTACTTTATAATGGAATCTTAAATAAGAATGCAAAGGTAGTTAGGTGAGGCTGTGTATAGAGCATAGGACCTGGAGGCAGGAGGACCTGAGTTCAAATTTGACTTGACATTTGACACTTATTAGTTGTGTGATCCTGAGCAAGTAATTTAATCACACTGCCTCCTCTTCTTCTCCTCCTTTCCATCAAAAGGGAATACCGCATGGAATAAGTACAGGGCATTGTTTTGAGTTAGAAAGATCCCCAACAATGAAATTAAGCATGTTTCTATTGAGACTGTGTAAGTATAGATCATATTCCTGGGAGCTGAGTGACTAATACTATTTGTTTGGGTAATACAGTTAATAAAATGCAAAAGCACCATTTTAAAGCCATGATGATGCATCTTAATCAAATTTTAAAACTGCCTTATTGTAAATAAAGAGGAGGTTGAAAACCAAAATCATGTTTTCATCTCTCTTGTTTGTTATTAACAGAGAGACTAACATAAAAGAAAAGAAAATAAAGTAAATCATTGCCCAAGGACATTGGAATACTGAGTAGCTAAGGAACAACAACAACAGAAAAATCTCCTGTCCTGCTAGATGTTTTTCATTTATACTTCTCTATGGTCATCCAACCCAGTTACAGAAGATACATTTTAGTTAATGTGGTACTTCCATGAAGCTTGGAAATGTCCTCAGATCAATGTATATGTATAGCTTTATGTGTTTGATGCCCACACTTCTGGAGCAAATACTTCTTTGAGATTTCTTTGAGAGCATGGAAAGTACCACTTGTTTCTCAGTTGTGTGTGTGTGTGTGTGTGTGTGTGTGTGTGTGTGTGTGTGCATTGAACGTGCTTGAGAATTTCATTAGCTGGTAGCAACCTATCTCAACTTAGCTTCCTACTATATCATTACATATATTATCAATCCTTGTCTCTGCTATTTGTTATTACCTGTACAACCTCAGAAACAATTTCTCTGGGTCTCAGTTTCCCCTTTTGCAATTTAAGGAAGTTAGATTTTATGATCTTTTGAACTACTTTCTAGCTTCTGTATATGCAACATAAATTTCTTTATTTGGAGAGTTTACTATTGATATGATCCACATCATGATTTCATCAGTTAAAGAAATGCTCATATGGCAGAAACTAGGCATGGACTCACATTTAACATCACATACTAAGATAAGATCAAAATGGGTCCAAGATTAAGGCATAAAGAATGAAATCATAAATAAATTAGAATGACATAGGATAGTTTACCTCTCAGACTTGTGGAGGAGGAAGGAATTTGTGTCCAAAGGAGAACTAGAGACCATTATTGATCACAAAATAGAACATTTTGATTACACCAAATTACAAAGTTTCTGCAGAAACAAAACTAATGTAAACAAGATTAGAAGGGAAGTAACAAATCGGGAAAACATTTTTACAGTTAAAGGTTCTGATAAAGGCCTCATCTCCAAAATATACAGAGAATTGACTTTAATTTATAAGAAATCAAGCCATTCTCCAATTGATAAATGGTCAAAGGATATGAACAGACAATTTTCAGATGATGAAATTAAAACTATTTCCACTCATATGAAAGAGTGTTCCAAATCACTATTGATCAGAGAAATGCAAATTAAGACAACTCTGAGGTATCATTACACACCTGTCAGATTGGCTAAGATGACAGGAACAAATAACAATGAATGTTGGAGGGGCTGTGGGAAAACTGGGACACTGATGCATTGTTGGTGGAGTTGTGAAAGAATCCAACCATTCTGGAGAGCAATCTGGAATTATGCCCAAAAAGTTATCAAAATGTGCATACCCTTTGACCCAGCCATACTACTACAGGGCTTATATCCCAAGGAAATACTAAAGAAGGGAAAGGGGCCTGTATGTGCCAAAATGTTTGTGGTAGCCCTTTTCATAGTGGCTAGAAGCTGGAATATGAATGGATGTCCATCAATTGGAGAATGGTTGGGTAAATTATGGTATATGAATGTTATGGAATATTATTGTTCTGTAAGAAATGACCAACAGGAGGAATACAGAGAGGCCTGGAGAGACTTACATCAACTGATGCTGATTGAAACGAGCAGAACTATGGGATCATTATACACTTCAACAATGATACTGTACGAGGATGTATTCTGATGGAAGTAAATATCTTCAACATAGAGAAGAGCTAATCCAATTCCAAATGATCAATGATGGACAGAACCAGCTACATCCAGAAAAGGAACACTGGGAAATAAGTGTAAACTGTGAGCTTTTTTTGTTTTTCTTCCCAGATTATTTTTACCTTCTGAATAAAATTTTTCCTTTGCAACAACAAGAACAACAAAATTTGGTTCTGCACATATATATTGTACCTAGGATATACTATAGATATTTAATATGTATGGGAATGCCTGCCATCTAGGGGAGGGGGTGGAGGGAAGGAGGGGAAAAATTCGGAAGAGAAGGGAGTACAAGGGATAATGTAAAAAAAAAATATGCATATGTACTGTCAAAAATTATAATTATAAAAAATTAATAATAAAAAAAGAATAGTCTTGTATTATACATTGTTGAGAAGAGATAAGTCTATCATAATTGATCTCCATATAATCTTGCTGTTACTATGTATAATTTTCTTTTGGTTCTGTTTACTTCACTCAGCATTAATTAATGTAAATCTTTCCAAGTTTTTCTGAACTCAACCTGCTCATCAATAATATTCCAAAGAAATGAAAAAAAAAAAAAAAAGAAAAAAGAAACGCTCATGTTGAATTCCTCTAGTGGCACTTAAGAATTTAGTGACTTAGGACTACAGGATCACAAATTTTTTGAGCTGGAAAAGAATTTAATGACTATTTAGTCAAACATCTTCATTATATATTTGAAGAAACTTTACATAGAAATGTTAAGTGTCTTGCCCTGGGTCAGTCAGTGTCTGCCAGTGTCTGAAGATGAAAGTGAATCTAGTCATTCTTCCTAAATTGATATCGAAATGCCCTCCTTTATCCTGCAAAGGTTATTTAAATTTTTCCATTTACTTCCTAGAGCTAAAACTCTCTATATGCCTATTAATTTTAGTCAATTTAAATTTATTTTATTAGGGTACAGCATTGTATTAGTGGCAATAATTGTTTGATATCTGTTCTAATTGGTTAGATAATTGAAATGGAAGTTCTAGCCTTGATTTTTGATTTCCTAGAGTGTACTCTTCTCTTTCTTAGAATTTCAGATTTTAGAAGGAAGTCTTGAAGAAACTCAGTCTAGACACTACCTCCTACAAAAGACTTATTTTGTTCCTGTAATAGTTAGTGTACTCTTCATCCCCAGATTAGCATGTATTTATTATTTGTATACAGTCATATCACTGGATGCACATTACTGCAGATTAGAATAGAATGTGAATTCTTCAAGGGCTTAGTTGGATATCTAGAAATAATTGATACATGATCTTGAATTATTAGCCATGGAACCCACAAGGAAATCAACAAGGCCCTCCATTCATTATTCTCCTATTGCATTCCTGGGTTGGAAACAAATTTCCATCATTGGAAAGAAATTCAGTTCAATTTCTAAGTTACAGGAAGTGCCCCACTAAGACTATATATGTTCATTTGACTGATGTAGTGATGGCACTAAAGAGGGAAAAGTGTGAAAAAGCATTTAGACCAAGCAGACGTAGACGATATACTTCCTTAGGACTTCATCATTGTGAAGCCATTGAAGAAGAAATGTGACAGAAAACCAGTCTTCTAAAGAGGGCTCCTTAAAAGAGGTGAGGAGGATAATGCTAAAGAGACACAATCATTTCAGAAAGCCTGCACATGCATCTCCAGGTGCTATCACAGCAAGTGAATCAGAATGATACATCTGACTGTTGAATTGGGAAATTAATAATGCCTTGGAAACCGATTTAGTGTCAACATTTCTACCTGGTGGAAAAACACACTTTCCAGATTGGCCTGTTCATCCCCTTGGCTTCTTTTCGTCCGTTAATTAGATTGAATCTGTTGCTAGCCTTGTTCATTCCCTTGATGCTTCTGGCTGTTGAGTAATAATACATCATTAGCATGCCATGCTTAGCTCAGTTGGTGTGTTACTCGAAAGATCCAGGGAAGATCAGCCCCATGAGCAGATTGAGTTTAATTATAGGATGGGAAGGTAGACTAATGTCAAGGTGTTTCTACTGGCACCAGCATTGATTTTATGCAAAATGATCATTTGCATCCTAAATTGTGGATTCTTTATGCAGTTCAGCATCTGGCAATCTCTTTGCTATTCGTGTGGATTCTCTTCTGTGTAAATCGCATCTCCATTGTTGTCATGTAGTTTCACCCTACATCTGTTCCTCAACCTTCCATTTTCTCCTGAGATTCCTTGTGTCTATATCAGACAGTGAATTCTACCTGAGTCTTCTCCATTTTTGTGAATTCTTTTTCTGTGGAGGTTTGTGCAACATCAAAATGTATAAGCAGGGAAAAAAAACAAACCTGTTTCTCTCATTGAACCTTGAAGAATTTCAGGTGATGCTATTTGCCTTGATTTTAATTTCATATGATCTATACAGGGAAGGAAACTTTCAAGTCTCAGCTGCTGTTGGCAATCAGAAAAAATCAGAAAAAAAGCAGACAGAAGGCAAACCCTCAAGAGTTAACATAAATTAAGACGGCATTTGTATTTGTCAAAATGGAAGCCCCCATTAAATCCCAACACGACTTGAATATACTCTATAAATATGTAGTTTCACCACACAGTGTAATCAAAGTATGGCAGTTACTTGGCCACTATTATATATTTAATTGATTTCTTATTTATTGCTTTGGTTCTCATATCTATCACTTCAGCAGGTCTCTTATGATAAAGACTAGCATAATTACATGGCAGAGATACCATGCAATCTAGAGCTAGAGCAAGCAGTTTTCCCTGTTGTACTTGCAGATTTAGTTTCTAGGTGACATTAAACTCTGCTGTGCTGGCATCTTTTCTTATCTCTGCAACACTTGCCCATCAATAACATTTATCAGATGTCTTGGAAATAAAAGTACAGTAGAAACTCAAGACACTTTAACCCCTCAGATCCTCACCTTTACCACAGGTATAATATTTGGAAGAATAACTTCCCAAGGTGATTAGGAGAAAAGCATTATTCATTCTATAAGAAGAGCATCCATTTCACCAAATGTCTTTATCAATGAATGCCAGGACTCTATTAAAAGTAGATTTTAATTGATATCCTTTAACTTTTCAGTGCCTAGCTTTTTACTATTCCTCCTCAGAGTTCTATCTGTATTTAAATACAAAAAAAAAAGAAAAGTAAAAAGAAAAAGGAGAAAAAATAGTAAAATTGACCTTACATTAAAGAAAAACTTGAACTTAAAGCTGTTGTTCTACCTTTGTGGAACTTCACCTCTACTAAAGAATTAGAGAAAGTTTCTTTTCATATCTTTTCTTTGGGTGTCAAGCTTGTATTTGATTAGTTAGAAATACTTATTTTCAATCATTTTGTGACTGTTCTTTGAATTTACACTGTTGCAGTCACTGTATTCATTTTCTTCCTTCTGCTTTCTTCACTCTGCTTCACTTTGTGTAAATCTTTCCATACCATAATATTTGTTGTTTCTTACAAAATAGTAATATCCCATTACATTCATGTACCACAATTTGCTTAGTCATACCTCTATCCATAAATATCTGCTTTATTCCCAGTTCATATATACCTTAAAGATTGCCCTTATAAATATTTTGGTGTAGATAGTATTTGGACAATATTTATTTGGGTAGCATGATCTATAAAAAAAACTAAAACTTACAGTAATGCACAAAGTAAATTCTCATTAAGGTGGTGAACTACTTCCCCAAAACAGATCATAGTTTGTTTAGGACTGAATAGATTCAGTCCCATGGTGGTATCTAAGAATTTAAAGCATTTTTAAGAGTTACAGATCTAATGTTATAGATAGGATTTAAACTCAAGTCTCTGCTTCTAAACTCAGTAATTTATCTCTCATGAACATATCTCTCTCTGTCTCTGCTAGTCTCTCTCTCTCTCTCTCTCTCTCTCTCTCTCTCTCTCTCTCTCTCTCTCTCTCTCTCTCTCTCTCTCTCTCTCTTCTCCCCCTTTTGTTGGGTGAATTTAATGAACCCTTTCTTAGAGCATATTATTAAACGATTAAAGAAAATAATAATTTAAATGAGAGGTTAGTGAAAAAAAATGTGTCATTTTATTCCTTCACTAAAGTTCACAGTATCCCTGAAATCTATCTTTGGTCAGGAAAAAGGGGACGGTTTTCCACAAACCACATATCAACAATAGTTGCACTTTTACCACATCACTTCTGGAGACTGTTTTCAACTGCTCTGAGTGTATCTCCAGGAGATGTATAGCCAGGGAAAAATGGTTTGTGGATGGGTTTGATGTGAGGCAACAGGTAGCCGCATAGAGAAATATCTGATCTCATATACATCTTGCCAGGAGAGTGTGATTTGAATTTTTTTTTTAACCTGAAGTGGGGTTAGGGTATAGTCATGCTCCACCAGAAGAGTGTCCCAATGATAAAGCAGTAGTCACTCCAGGTAAGTAACACACATCTTTGTGTGTCTGCATCCCAAGACAAAAGCCAGTTTATCTTACTCTTGTTATTTTTAACAAAAGGATATAAACTCCTTACTTAGGTATATTTTTACCCTTTCAACAATCCACATCAGCAATTAGGTGGCATAGTAGATAGAATGGCTGTCAGATCTGGCATCAGAACTACCTGAGGTAAAATCCAGCCTCATCTACATAACTAGTTGTGTGATCCTGGGTAAGTTGCTTAACTTCTGTTTGCCTTAGTTTCCTCATCTGTAAAATGAGGACATCAACAGCACTTCCAAGGATTGTCCTAAGAAACCAACAAGTTGATTATAGGATGCTTAGTACAGTGTCTAGCCCAAAGTAAGTGCTATATAAAAGTTAGCTATTATTTCTGTTACTATTAGAACATTTTGGAGGAAAAGATATGTGAGAAAAGGGAAGGAGTTTTAAAATATCATTAATACTTCTCTTTCACCCTTCCTTCCTCCCTCTGAGTTTGGAGGTGTTGTCATACTGCTTCACAGAAATGTTAACAAGCTAATAATATCTGATTGGGTAACTTCAACATCTTTTTGTGGCATTTAAAATGACATCTTTAAGGAAATTTGGAACTTTCTAGTTAAATTCCAATGAGCAAAGTGTGTTTTGGAGCGGTAGACTATTCTCAGCACAAAGAATGTTCAAAAAACTCCTCACTCACTCCCCACAATTCCTCAAAGACAAAGGTGATATCATACTGGTAAGCATTAACATGAAGGCAGACTGGCCTCTGGAAAGCTTCCAGCTATAATCCTCTCCCAGTCATTTCCATCCAATAGATTCCTATTCTTGACTATTCAAGTGCATACCAATTGGAGGAAGTGAGAAATTGATCATATAAATACATGAATGAATGAATGAATATATATATATATATATATGATATATAGTCACACAGTACACATTTACATATATATGCACATATACACATATACACACTTACATTCATATAATATACACACATACAAATACACACATACAAACACATATATACTTTTATACATGCACATATAAACATAACACTCATGTACATATGTGTATATATACATATATATACTCACATGTACATATATGTCCATATACATATATAAATATAAATGTAAATATCTATATCTATATGTACAGGTATATAACATATGTGTGTATATCATTTCCCTTTTCTTCTTTTCTAATGAAAAGCGGAAAGCATTCTGTGTTTAAAATCAACAGACTTTGATTTAGATCCTTTATCAAATCCTAACTAGCAGCATGTTCTTGGGCAAATTACTTAAATTCTCTCAGTCTTTCCATTTAGAAAATGGACATAGTGATACTTGTTTTGCCTATTTCTGTGGATGGTTGGGAGGAAAGAACTTGAAAAACTTAAAGTGTTATATATAGAATTAGGAATTATTGTCATTTTTGTGCTGTGAGTATACTTTGTTAAAGGATTTTTCCAAACTTTTTATCCGTGATAATAATTATTACATAATTATATAATTTGTAATATATAACTATATGGTGATTGCTTACTATAACATATAAGATATTTAGCAATACTAATAGTAATAGGAAAAGTCCAAATGATTTCATACTGAACAATGGAGGAGATAGATGAACTATCTTCCCCCTTTAATGTCCATTTAAAAAGGACATTTTTTCCAATCCGCTTTCCTAGAAGAAATGCCTCTCTTCCTTATTTCTATGAGAACCCAATGCGTCTTCTTTTAATGTGAAAAGAGGTCAGCAAGAGCAGGATGAAGGAGAAAGCTGGGGCTGTTTAACAGAACTCTGGCCCTAATTGACCTACACATGGTTCCAATTCTGCAGAGGTAAAAAGAGGTCAGTTGGATGGCTGAAATAGTCTGAAGGAAGAGAAAGCTGTCCAAGCTGGGGAAAGACAAAGGTTTCCATTTGTATTAGACAGAGTATAGGAAGCCCTTTTATGATTCTTCTTTCAATAGAAGTCAGCACAGTGCCCAGATAGTGAAAAAAAAAACAAAAAAACAGTTCTGTATTAAATGAGGAGGTAGAGCTTATTAATCCCTAGAACCCTTAGCAGTACTATGTTTTCTGTGCATCACTCTCTCTCATCCCCAACTTCCTTAATAAATTTTTGTGGTCCATATAACCTTAAAATAGAAAAAAAAATTCTGGACATGATCTTTAGAAGACTGACTTTAAGTACTATAATATCTTTGAATGGTTCTCACGGAATCTTAGATCAAAGGACATTTGACCCAATGAACCATTCTAAATAAGAGGATAGGGACATCTTCAGTGCAGTATAATGGAAAGGGCACTGGCTTGGAGGTCACAGGACTTGGCTTTGATTAATAGCACCACTGTACTAAGCATCGGTCAGGATAGATTATGGGAATAAAATATTACCTTGTGTTATGTTTTAAGAAACACATCTACAAACTTTTTTTTTGTAGTTTTTGCTTTCACATTATCTTTTGAATCTATTTTCTATTTGCTAATCACTCAAAATCAGGCCTTCAATATTTCTTGCATTCCAAAAAAACCTAAATCTAGCCATGTCTGGCTGTTTTTTTTTTTTTTAATTTGCTTCTAAGTAAAAATATATTCTACCCTTTCACAAGTTCTATATACTCAACAAATACTTGAATGAACTCAACTCTCTATCTCTCAGTGAAATGCTTCTGTCTAATGGACCTTAAGGGCATTCCTTGCTCATCTGACCTAAAAATCCTTATCCTAGATTTAGTTTGAGAAAGGATCTTATTTTACTTTGAGGTTCAGCTCACATTCACCTCCTATAGAAAAAACTTTCATGATATCCCTACTTATAAATGCCTCTATTTCCTTGAATTATTTTACATGTTCTAAGATGAACATTTGTTATATGTAGATTTAGTATAGGTTTCCTAACGACAATTATTACATGTTATTGTGTTGTTTTTTTCTTTGCTTTCTCAGCACCTAGAAAAAGTGTCTTGTGTCTAGTGAACGGTTAATGAGTGCATGCTTGATGGAAACATAACTGATCAACCTGGATGGTGAGAGAATTAAAATCCATGGCATGTGTCAGATGATAATACTATAGATTTGAAGAAGAGGGGACCTTAGAGGGTCATTGAAACTCACCCCCTCAGTCTTAAGAAGAGGAAATTGAGGTTTAGAAAGGTTAAGTGATTTCTGCATTATCACACAATCTGAAACAATATTTGAATTTGGGTCTTCCTGACTCCAAGCTCAGTATACCATCCTACCAAATAATGAAGGAAGTAGGTTTACCACGTCATATTAATACTAGCTTCAGTATCTCTTGCTCTGTTATGTTTTTTCACTTTCCAGGGCCACCATTGATGGAGAAAAAAAAAAACACCTTCTAATTAATTTCCATACCTCCAGAGTTTACCTTTTCACATCTCCTTCACATCCCCACATCTTTTCACAACTAAAAAAATGATGATTATAGCCCTGTTCAAAATCTTTGAGTACCTTATTTACTGTTGCTTCTAAGTTTAAATATAGACTCTTTTGCCTTTGACAGTTTGGATTAAGCTTATTTACCTACTTTATTTTATTCCTTATACTTTCTTCATTATGGTCAAACTAGACAATCTTGCTCCATGATTTTTTTTTTTTTTACTTTTTCTATCTTGGTTTATTCAGACCAGCTCTTCCTTTTCTTTACAATATATTTTCTTATGTCACTTCCTGAAAGTCTTGTGTTCCTTC
The DNA here is from genome assembly GCF_048593235.1 of Sminthopsis crassicaudata. Classification (NCBI taxonomy): domain Eukaryota; kingdom Metazoa; phylum Chordata; class Mammalia; order Dasyuromorphia; family Dasyuridae; genus Sminthopsis; species Sminthopsis crassicaudata. The sequence continues at coordinate 639,651,714 of NC_133618.1, read as the reverse complement.
AGTGCTTAAGGCAGATAACACATGCCCTTGGAAGCCTTCTTGGATTTCTCCCTCTCTCCCAACTGAATTGATTTTTGCCTTTCTGAATTTCTTACATATTTGTTTGTGTGTTGACTTTCTCAATAAATTGTGAACTCCTTGAAGGCAAGAACTATTTTTTGCCTTTCTTTGTATCTCCAGTTCTTAGCACAGCTTTTGGCACATATTAGGTGCCAGTAGGGCAAATAAATGCTTATTGGCTGACTAAGATTTATTACGAAAAAAGTATATACTGGCTAGCATCAGAAAGCACCCAGAGTTCCCTAGGTATCCAGAAGATGTCAAAAGAAGATGGGCTGAATCAAGAGTAAGGAACTGAGAACA